>NC_045442.1:113997014-113999921 GCF_002776525.5 Piliocolobus tephrosceles | reverse complement strand
TCTATCTAAAGAGACTTAAGAATTGGTCCACACAATTGCAAGGGCTAGCACATCTAAAATCTGTAGGGTAAGCTTACAGGTTGCACATCCAGGCAGGAGTTGATTTTGCAATTTTGAAGTCGAACTACCTCTTCTCTGGGACACCTCAGTTTTTGCTCTTAAGGCCTTTAATTGATTGAGATGAGACCCACCCACATTAACAATGGTAAGCGCCTTTGTTGATTGCAGATGTTAGCCACATCTACAAAATACCTCACAGCAACACTTAGATTAGCATTTGATTAAATAACAGTACTAGAGCCTAGCCAAGTAGACACAGACAATTAGCTATCCCAGTAACCCAGACCAGAGATGGGTGGTGAGATTGCAAACAAAAGATAGATTTAAAACATATTTAGGGTGTAAGACTTTAGCAAAAGTTTGGCGATGGACTAGAAACAGGCACTGAAGAAGACAGTGAGGGTCACGCAGGGGTTTCTGATTCCGGCCACTGGGAGAAGGATGGTGCTTTCTCTGACACACAGACTAGCGTAAACGAAAGGGATGAGGACCACGATATGTTAATAATGAAGGTGGTGACCTGTTGTGGGTTTAATTCATGCTAAGACTTGTAAAGGAAAAAAAATGGGATCACACTGCAGAACTGAAGTGAGATTGTGAAAAAGTGGGACTGTGAAATCGTTGGAAAGAGGTGAGGGGTGCACCCATCCGGCCGCCTTCAGGTGCCATTTGCAATGAGCATAAAGCTGTGACAGAAGTGACTTGCAAGGATCCCCCAGGGCTCTAATTGCATGGGTGCCCCATGCTTGCCAAAGTGGGTAGATCACGAGGTCAGGAGATCGAGACCATCCTGGCTAACACAGTGAAACCCCGTCTCTACTAGAAATACAAAAAATTAGCCGGGCGTGGTGGCGGGCACCTGTAGTCTCAGCTACTCGGGAGGCTGACGCAGGAGAATCGCTTGAACCCAGAAGGTGGAAGTTGCAGTGAGGCAAGACCGCACCACTACACTCCAGCCTGGGCGACAGGGTGAGACTCCGTCTCAAAAGAAAAAAAAAAAAAAAGAAATTAAAGCCGATTGTAAGTGTGAAAAATGCAAGTTCTAAAAATACAAAATCAACAGTTAAGATTAATGTTAAGATTTCAGAATATAGTTTAGTTTGCAGACAAAAAAAATCTAGGTCACTGCCATTATTGTTCAATGTGTGAAGAAGAGAGTGTAAAGAAACCAAGTTTTGTTGACGGATTATAAACTTTTATTTAGTTAGATATTGTTAGGGAAGGAAAAGGGAAGAGTAGGAAACTTTTTTTTGTTGTTTTTTTTTTTTTTTTGCAGACGTTGTCTGGCAACATATTGAGAGCCTGAGTTAACACTGAATCCTGTGAAAACAGTTTTGTAATTATAAAGCTGAATCAGTCTTACGTGTAATTACACCAACATGCTACATTTCTTGAGGGAAATGTTCACAGTATATTTTGTATTTATGCCACTGTCTTTTATAAAAGATCTTATTTGATGAACTTCAATTTACCAGACCAAGTCCTAACTGTAGGCTTCAGCAAGGGCCAGTAATGCACGTGTATTTCAAGGCGCTTCATCTGTGCTCTGACTGGGAAACTGTGTCTTGCACAGGTGGAGAAACAGGGAGGCAGGTCATTTCTGCTCGTGGTCATTAAATGAGCCGTGTTCTCATACCTAAAGGGGCCGTAAGTGCTCCCAGAGAGCCAGCGCACATCTCAGGCATTGTTCCAGGACAGCTCCCACGGTGCACTATGGAATTCATCATCTTCTGCTCTTTGGCTTCAACCCTACACTCAGCTTCTGTTTTTGCCTGGCCTCTGGGAACTGCTTTTGGCTTCTGGCTCCCTTCCAAATCCTGACTTTTCATCTATGCCCTTAGGCTTCACCCAGCAGAATCTCAAATAAGAATGATCCCTTCCTACCCTGGGTTGTCAGCCCTCATTTAGCCCTAGGCAAGGGCTAAGTAATCCGGGGACCAGGCGGGAAGCCTAACTCCCGGCCCTGCCTATACGCGAGCTGATTAATCTTCAGGGAATTCAGAGCGATTCCTGATTAGACCTCAGAGCCGGTGGTTTGACCGGCCATCTTGAAAGGGAGGGACGAGCCGCAGACAGTTCATATAAAGGTAAGTTCGTTTCTATAGAAAATAGTGCACAGAAAGACGATAACCTAGAAAGTTGAAGTTTAATACTTTCTGCTCCGTGTGACCTACTTTCCATCATGAAAAGACCAAAGAAAGTTCGAACAGAACGAACTGAACAGGAAGGGTTGGACCTTACCAAGCGCGTGGTAATGCATATGAAATGATCGCAAAAGCAAAACGGGGGTTTATAAATGTTTACACATCCCCTTAGGCAGAGGACTGGAACAGAAACTATTCTAGCGTTACTGCTCCATCATAGACTTGCTGTATTTACTGCAGATACTAAGAGTTTAAACTAGTTAGTAAAATATTAATTGTAAGCCAGAAAAATTAAACTGGAAATAATCGTAATAGCTACCGTGTGCTGAGATTCTAATATGTAACAGGCTCTGTACGGAGCATTTGACATATTGAATGTTCATAAAAACTCACAGAAGTATGTATTGTCTCCTTTTACTGGCAGGGAAAAGTGGCTTAGCCTAAAGAGAATAAAGATGTTGGGCCGGGCGCGGTGGCTCAAGCCTGTAATCCCAGCACTTTGGGAGGCCGAGACGGGCGGATCACGAGGTCAGGAGATCGAGACCATCCTGGCTAACACGGTGAAACCCCGTCTCTACTAAAAAATACAAAAATCTAGCCGGGCGAGGTGGCGGGCGCCTGTAGTCCCAGCTACTCTGGAGGCTGAGGCAGGAGAATGGCGTAAACCCGGGAGGCGGAGCTTGCAGTGAGCTGAGATCCGGCC
>NC_045442.1:113974479-113996914 GCF_002776525.5 Piliocolobus tephrosceles | reverse complement strand
AAAAAAAAAAAAAAAAAAAAAAAATTGAATAAAGACGTTGGCCGGGCGCGATGGCTCAAGCCTGTAATCCCAGCACTTGGGGAAGCCGAAGCGGGTGGATCACGAGGTCAGGAGATCGAGACCATTCTGGCTAACACGGTGAAACCCCGTCTCTACTAAAAATACAAAAAAAACTAGCCGGGCGTGGTGGTGGGCGCCTGTAGTCCCAGCTACTCGGAGGCTTAGGCGGGAGAATGGCGTGAACCCGGGAGGCGGAGCTTGCAGTGAGCCGAGATTGCGCCACTGCACTCCAGCCTGGGCGACACAGCGAGACTCCGCCTCAAAAAAAAGAAAAAAAAAAAAAAAGAATAAAGATGTTGCCATCAATAACCAGCAGCAAAGGTAAAATGGTGCCTTTAAGATGTTCTAGGAGGAATTCATTCACTTACAGGGGAGACCAAATTTAAAAGAAAATGAAAGATTAGGGATAACAAACAAGAAACATCAATAATAAAATGCCTGAAACAAACAAGACACATGGAGTCAACTTAAAGCTGAGCCTAGAAACCAGACTGTACTCCTCAACCCTTTCCAACTCCTAGTTCCTGTAGTGAGTCTTGACCTATTTTCTGAACCACCTAGAAAGATCCTTTGTTCCTCCTGATGCTCTCCATAAAACACATGGCTCACATTAACCAGGCCTGTAAATTAAATACATACACACACACACACACAAATGAAAATTTATTAATTGCGGCTAGTGTAATGAAGGTGAATTTCAGGATAGTACGGCAGCAATGACTTAATCAGGTTGTCCAGGGAAGGCTTCCCGGAGGAGGGGATAACTGGTTCTAAACTGGTTGGGGCAGGGGTAGAAGTTGTTGGAGTGATGTGGCCAAAGTCCATGGTCCCTCCAGTTACTGGGCAAGAGGTAGATGAGAAGGATTCACCGTGGTTCATGGTGACCAGTTTGAAGGTCATGGAATAAGCAGAAGGTACTATGAGAGAGTGGGTATGGACAGCTCCTTCCAGGATTTGGCTGTGTAGAGGACAAAGCATCTTTGAGTGTTTAAGAAATGAAACAAAAAATAAAATCGAGATGGCATGCCGACATACTGTGATTTTAGAATCAACTGGCTCGCAATGAATGCTTGCTTTAAACTAAAGGAGTAGTTTGTGTTATTAAGAAAACAATGATCTAGCCCCAGCTACTCAGGAGGCTGAGGCAGGAGGATCGTTTGAGCCCCGGAGTTTAAGACCAGCCTGGGCCACATAGTGAGACCCCATCACAACAAAACAAAACAAAACAAAAATGACCTAAGAAATCCAGTGATTCAGGGATTCTAAAGGCAGGAAAACATACCATTTCAGCCCTAATAGATTGGAAGAAAATTAAGAGCTTCAGGCCAGCTGCGGTGGCTCAAGCCTGTAATCCCAGCACTTTGGGAGGCCGAGATGGGCGGATCACGAGGTCAGGAGATCCAGACCATCCTGGCTAACACGGTGAAACCCCGTCTCTACTAAAAAATACAAAAAACTAGCCGGGCATGGTGGTGGGCGCCTGTAGTCCCAGCTACTCAGGAGGCTGAGGCAGGAGAATGGCGGGAACCCGGGAGGCGGAGCTTGCAGTGAGCTGAGATCCGGCCACTGCACTCCAGCCTGGGTGACAGAGCGAGACTCCGTCTCAAAAAAAAAAAAAAGAAAATTAAGAGCTTCAAATGGACACCACCTTTTTATTTAGCAGCACATCTATACCTCGGTTAAAATAGAGTTGTCTCTTGAACTAGCCACTTGGTACATTGGGAAAAATCCCAGCAACCTAGAGGGCAGCTGCCTGTAGTCTGTGTGATCATCCGGCTGACATCACGCTGACAGGTAAGATAGTGGCACTGATAGTTATCCCTGCTTCAGGTTAATCCGGGACACTAATCTCAGAGTAGAGTTTGACCTTCAAACTCCTGACTCCCTCAAAAAATTGGGAAGGTGGCATGACCTACACATTTAGAATCAGAAAGTCAGACATCAGTGATTGCCCCTTAATGAATCTAGTGAGATACAAAATGGAAGACACTATGTTCAGAAAAGCCAAGAATATTATGAGACCTCAACAACTGGAGAAGCCTCGTGTCATCATCTTGCCACTTTTCCCTTTCCCTGGAACTGTTGAGTGTTCCCTGCCCCCACCCCAGCATCTCTCTTCTAATTGCTTTACTAGGCTTCGCAGTCCAAGTCTTCATCACTTCACACCTGGCCCAGTGCAGAAGAGGCCACTTGTCCTATCCTGTACAAGTCCACTGCACTAATCATTTTTGACATGATATGGCAGAGTGGGCAATGGATATTGAGAATTCCAAGATTAGATATCCAGTTCCTTCATTTACTAGTGATGACACCTTGGAAAATTCACCTAAATTCTCTGGACCTCTCCCTTGTTGTTTGGGGGGGGGGGGGGGGGGGGGGGGGGGGGGGAGGTTAAATTTCTTCCAGAATAAAAGTAAAAAAAATTGTTAGTACTATAACCAGGACATGTGTATTTAGCCTTCATTTTATGTTAAATTCTTCCACCATCACATATTAGATGAAACCCAAACTCCTAGGGCCCCACGTAACATGACAGCTAAAGAAAGAAAATGAATAAATACCCAAAGGAAATGAAATAAATATGTCAAAAAGGTGTCTACATTCCCATGTTTCCTGCAGCATGATTCACAATAGCCAAGATGTAGAATCAGAGTAAGTGTCCATCAATGGTTGAATGCTTAAAGAAAATGTGGTGTGTGTGTGTGTGTGTATATATATATTGGTGTGTGTGTGTATATATATATATATATATACACACACACACACACACACACAGTGGAATAGTATACAGCCTTAAAAAATGAGGAAATTCTGTCATTTGCGGACAACAAGAATAAACCTGGAGGACATTATGCTAAGTGAACTAAGCTAGGCACAGAAAGACAAACACTGCATGATCTCACTTACACGTGGAATCTAAGAAAGTTGAACTTAGAGAAGTACAGAGTAGAATGGTGGTTACCAGAGGCTGGGAGGCGAGAGAAATGAGATGACGGTCAAAGGATACAAAGCTTCAGTTGGGCAGAAAGAATACATTTTTCAAGATCTATTGCACAGCAGGGTGACCACAGTTCCTAATAATATATTGCATATTTCAAAATTGCTAAAAGAGTAGATTTTAAAAGTTCTCACTACAAAAAAAAAAAAAAAATGCTAAGCATGTGAGCTGAGGGATATGTTAATTAGCTTGACATAATTATTCCACAATGTATGCATATATCTAAACACCATATTTTATTCCATAAATAGATACAATATTCATCAATTAAAAATAAATATTTAAATTTAAAAGAATAATAAGTAAAACTCTTCAAAAAGTCCAAATTCAATCAGCAACTCAGATGTCTAAGTTTTTCACTTAACAGTTAATGTGTACATTGATATTGTTAAGCTTATAAAAGATCAGCTCACATATGTGAGTAGAATGTCAGAACTAACACAAGGTAAAATGAAATATAAAAGAATATGATGATTAAAGCAAAGGATAGAAAGTCAATTGAAATATAAACTTACAAGTGAAGGAATAATAGTAAAACACTGGAGAAAGATCTATCTGCTGGGATATTGTACCAATGTAAACAATGTAATGTACCAATGAAGACATGGCAAGCAATGTTATACGGAAAAGAGAATTTGAAACACAAGGCAGCCTAAAAGGGAGCTTATTTGACACGTGAACATAAAAATATATAGGTAATATTGAGTACAACTTGGGAGATAAATTTTGAAATAGAATTTAGAGGACCAGTGAACCCCATGTGAGTTCTATACACTTTGATGGCAAGGTTTATATTCTGAAGACCAAGGAGAGGAATGTCCCTAAATGTGCAAGAGCTAGCTTCTGTTATTAAATACGGCAGAAGTAATGACATGGTGTGGTTTTTGTTACTTTTTCTGAATGCACAGGCATGCTGTATGGCAATGACAAATAGATGATGATATGACAGTATATTAATGATGAAAAATGGTCTCGATGCAGAGGAAACAAAGAAAAAAGCTTTTTCAATCTGACAACTGACCCAAATCACCTATCATAAAGTATACATCTTCTTAAATTAAAAAAAAAAAATTTGTATTGCTTTCAGCTGTCAATGTAGTCACCCTGTATGAATTGTAAACAGCAAACATTTAGAGGAGAACAGTGACTCAGAAAAATGAACTTAGTCTTGTATTATCAAAAGAAGCCCCTAGCAGAGATGATTTTTGATTTTCTCCAAGTACTTTGTCTCCCAGAACAAAACGCCTGGAACATAATAAGGTTCAATAAACGTTAATTGAATGAAAAAGTGTAAGCTCACAAAACACTTTCCAAAATCAAACAATACTATTGCTTTTGGAGAAATCGTTCAGAAAATAACTGAAAACTTTGTGGTAAAACTAAGTGTGGTTTTCCAGTTTTATGATCTAATGCAAAAATTTGATTAACTTATCCCATCTCTTTTCATAATTTATATCCTTTCACAAAGTTAAATCACTAAATGGCATGGTTTGAATAACGTAAATGTCATATAGTTAAAACAATTAACACGTGGTAGATATGCATGTGTATTTTGTTTAACACTATATTCTTCAAAGAGTGAAAATAAAAATGAAAGCAACACAGTGACTGTTATTTTAGAAATATCAATGAATTTACAAATACAGCACCGGAATCTTTTCTCACATATCCAACACAAGAAAGACAAAGGAATAACTTCCAAGAAATTTTAATGTAATCAAACCTGAGGGGATAATTCAAGATTTAATAAAATTGCCACCATGTAATAGTTATCTGTAACAAAGTAATCGGGCACAAAATACCTGTTTTACAAGTCATTTGAAAGGTATCTCATTTGCATGAGTCATAAATGTGTGGTTTGACATAACAGCACTGTTTCCTGCCACTAAGTTTTCAGTAAATATGTGATTGATAATATTCAATCATCTTGGATTCCAACTCATCTCTTTGAAATGTGAGGATGTTTAAAAAAATCAAATGGTATTAGTGGCTCCAAAAGAAACTAAGAAACAAAATAATAGTGTGTGTATTTCTTGGGGTGGGGCGGGCAGGGAAGTATGCTAGAAATTAAGCAGTTACTGTGTACCTATTAGTTTTCTGTAATTGGTTACACAAATGAATACGGTTCTTTTAAGTTAGAAAACCATTCAAGAAACTAATGCAGTAATTACCGTGCAAGTTACCTAGGGAATCTAAGACTAATTACTGAAGCTCAAAGATCTTCTTCTGGGATAAAACCTGCTTACCAGAAGTTTCCAGAGTTTCACAAAGGAGCCTTCAAGGGTGAAGCAGAAGAAGTGGGGAAGGAGGAGTAGAGGGCATCTCATATCATGTTTAATTTAAATTTAAGCATCTCAGTGTTATTCTCAAATAGCTGAGTGTCAAGTTCAAGCAAATGATTATCCATCATTTTTCTAAAAATCAGAGTGAGAGACTGTGAAGAGCAATAATTTCTTAGACTGAAATCCAGGTAGATTTTTCACAAATTATTCTGTGCATTAGTTTGCCCTTGGAGGGAAGGGGGTAGGGACCTCTTATAGGAGAATCAATCAAGCTTTTAAAAGCAGAAAAGGCACACACCTCAACATCGTTGACTTTGTACAGCTACAACTAAAAGAAATTAGATACCAAGAAAGAACAGAGAGCAGGACATCTTCAAGTCTGACTTAAATCTCTCTCTAACTGAGTTCAACTAGTATCTCACAAAATGCAGATTCATAGCGGAAACTTAGAATCTCTGGTAAATTTCAGGTAAATCTGAGCCAGACTCACACCTATGCTTGGGATAACCACGCCATCATGGAAAGTGAAAAAGGCAATTGAATCCCAAACAGAGTCTCAGGGCCAGAAAGATCCTTAGAAATATATTAGTCCATGTGGAAGGTCCTAGACTCCCTGAGAATCTGATAAAAGTCACAGATTCTTTTCCCAGAAACACGTACAAAATCTCACAAACAATTTTGAGAGTTTTAGGAAACCACTTTCATGAACTTCAGATTAAGAATCTTCCTAGTTAAGCCTCTCATGTTTCCAGGTAAAAGCTGAAGGAAGCTTGAGACTCAAGCGCCAAGCTGCCAAGTTCTCAGACCCATAATTAAGTGTTAAACGAGTAAAAGCTTAGGAATCTGTAAAAAGAGGACAAACCCCCCCCCGAAGCACAAAAAGAAAGTTAAAATTGCTGAGAAGACAGACTTGGAGAAGCCCTATTTCTTACAAAAGCCAGATGTAAACTGCAGTTGCTTTTCTTTTTTGAGAGAATTCATTTTCTCTTAGCATTTATATTTTCCCCAGACCATGGAAAAGATCTTCTGTATCCAGTTGTCCTAAAATCAGCTCAAACACATCCTGTCCGAGATGCTTTCATCTTCTCTATCCAATTTCTCTTTGAAATCTTTCTATCTGTCAGTAGCAGCATGAGTATTTCAGATGCAAGATTTCTCATTTGACTTTATTTTTCTTCTCCTTCAACGAGAGAACTGGAAGTCAACAAGTAACCAAGTCCTACCAAGTCTTCAGTCATGGAGCAATTTATGGGGTACCATCTATGTGATAGGCACTGGAGATACAAAGATAAACAAGATCACGTCATGTCCCCAAAGGGCTCATAGTGAAGCATCTCTCTCTTAATATTTTCATAACTACCATTGATGTTGTAGGTGGTCACCATTCTGTAGTTACTTGTCTACAACCAGCCCCTACCCTGCTCTGATTTTTCTACACTATCCCCTTCCTCCTAATACTCCAACTTGCTTTCATTCATTATGCTGTCTGAATACTTTCCCTAAAACAATAAATTCAATTTGTAGTTCCTTTGCTAGCAATATTCCTCTTGGGCTCGTGGTATCTACAGAATATCTGTGGACTTTACTCTGATAACCAGATCTCCGTGCATCAGATCCTTTCTTGTCTACCTGAAATTATCCCCTTTACCTTGCGTGCCTAATAGTACAAGTTCATTGCTCCAGCCCAACTGGCCTTGAAACTTATTGACCTTTCTTCCCGGCCTCATCAGTCCCAAATTGGTCTCACTCTCCCTTTCTAGCCATCTTCAGAGCTATAGCTCAAGTTCTGCCTCTTTTCACAAAACATTTTACAAAACTATATCCCACAATGATCTTGCATTAATATATCACAGTATTTGTCTAAATCACTCATTCTGATATTCAATCATAAATATTCATATTTATATTTCTTGTCTTTCTAAAGTGACTATAAATTCTTTGGGTTCAGTAAGAAAACATTACACTTTTTTTTGTTTACTTTCATGCATCCATTTCCTTAACATTTTTTTTTTATTGAGGCCCTATTTTGTGCCCAGCACTCTACCAGGCACAAAAAAAGGCTACAGTGCTCTGACTTAGTAAATCTTAAATATTTGTGGCTGAGTAAACTTTATCTTTTTTGATAGCAAGTGATATTTTATTTAAGAAAAATAACTTTCAAGCTCTCTTATTGTTAGATCATTTGACCACAGGAGTCCTATAATTTTCAAATAATCCCTAGGTGTCTACTGTTGGAAGTTTCAACAATCGGGTTGCAGATGAGTTTAAAATGTTGACTTATTTGTATTCTTCCAAGTTTAATGTAACTTTTGTAATTGCTGTTTAAAAATTACCACATTTTAAAAACTCACATTCTGCTGTTCTTCAATTTGGTTGGTATAAAATGCTCTAAGTAAATAAAATGAAAAATAATTTAACTACCTGACATCTATAATTACAGGGAACATATCTATAATCCCGGCTTTATAAACAAGCCAGAGATTCCCCAGATTTGGCCAGCTATACTGGTAAAAATTTAGGAAAGTAGGTGGTTTATTATGACTTAATTGCATAGACTTCTGTTGAGGGTTTCTAGAATTTAGTTTAGAAATATGCCCATAAAAAGAACATTACAATATAACAAATATTCAAGTCAATAAATAAATAAATGTGTCTGTGCCTGTTCTTGGGTTACCTTCCCCCAAAAGAATCTCCAAGAAGGGGATTTCCTTTTGCTCTTATCAGGCATCTAAGCTAAGGGCAGATCTAAATCCAACTCAGAATGGAAATGATTTGAAGTTGGCCTTCAGTTCTTTTTTGTTTTTTTGAGACGGAGTCTTGCTCTGTCATGTCATCCAGGCTAGAGTGCAATGGCGTGATCTGCAACCTCTGCCTCCCAGGTTCAAGCGATTCTCCTGCCTCAGCCTCCTGAGTAGCTGGGATTACAAGTGCGTGCCACCACTTTTGGCTAATTTTTTTTTTTTTTTTTTTTTTTGTATTTTTAGTAGAGATGGGGTTTCACCACGTTGGTCAGGCTGCTCTTGATCTCCTGACCTCAGGTGATCCACCCGCCTCCTTGGCCTCCTAAGGTGCTGGGAATACAGGTGTGAGCCACCGCGCCCAGCCCCTTGAGTTATTTTAAAAACTGGTTTTTCCAGGGATTCAAAGTTGGCCTTCAGTTCTTTTGAAAACTGTTTTTTCCAGGGATTGCTGGAAGCTCTGCTCAGCTTCTCTGCCTCTCAGCCAAAATTTGCTTTTGTATTGGGCAAGTTCTTTATGAGAAAAACCCGCCCGAATTGATGGGTTCCCTTCACCTTCTGGGCTTTAGTCCTTTAAATTCTCCCTGCCTTGGTGGTGCGCCAGTGTCCTCACACAGGTGTTTGGTATACTTTGTTTTATTTTCATTACTCTCAGGAGGCTTGGTCTGAACTTAACAGCCACAAGTAAAAGCTCCTTTACTCCCTACTTTGATCATTACAGTCATTACAAATCTATCTTTCCAGCTAATTATCTTAGATTGATCCTCAGTAGCCCATGACCTGAATCTCTCCCTCTTCTTGTCTATTCTGTATATGCAGAAAATCAGACTCTGTTATCACTTGCTGACCCTGTGATCATTTAGGTTATGATTGTGCAATTTTCAATCTCATCTTCCTGCCACCAGGACCTCTCAA
This sequence comes from Piliocolobus tephrosceles, assembly GCF_002776525.5. Lineage (NCBI taxonomy): Eukaryota > Metazoa > Chordata > Mammalia > Primates > Cercopithecidae > Piliocolobus > Piliocolobus tephrosceles. The sequence goes on along the minus strand of NC_045442.1, from coordinate 113,987,921 downwards.
ATCCAGTCTTAAATAGATTGGATTTGGCATAAAACGTCCTGGAAATGAAATAAACAGGAATCCCCTTTCCAGCCTCTCTTCCTAAAATATCAGGTTGGAAAGATGTTTAATGGTATCTTGCAGGAAGTCATGGTATCCATGTGTCTACCCAGTGGAGGGAAGATACCCATTTTTAGCTTTGACACCACCAGGAAGGTACTCTTTCACCTACTGGGGGTGGAGCAGAACCCTCCTCACATTGGCAGCAGAATCAAAGGCAGTTGGTCCAATCATACCAGCATATGCCGCTAAAGAAGGAACAGGCAGAGCCACTACATAAGGCAAACAAGAAGAGCTGCCTTCCCATATAAAAAAAGAGAACCATACTGCAGATATTTCTTAGAGTATTTTAGGGGAAAGCAAAGTCTCTTTAGTAATATTTTTTACAAGTTTAATGCTTCAAGTAAACTTTGAAAATAATGAGTAAAGGTAAAGACATGTCTCTGGATTGTAATAGGATAAAATAATTTGGCATAGGACGAAATTGGAATGGTATGTACAGGAAAGAATCAGAATGTGGAAAAAAAGGAGGAAGAGGAGGAAGAAAGGAGGAGGAGGAAGAAGAAGGAAGAGGAGGAGAGGGAGGGAAGGAGGGAGGGAGGAAGGAAAGGAGGGAAGGAGGGAGGAAGGAAGGAAGGAAGAAAAGAAGGAAGGAGAAAAAGAATAAGGAGGAGGAGGAAAGAAGAAAGAAAAGAAGAAGAGGAAAAAGAAGGAGGAGGAGGAGGAGGAAAGAAGAGAAAGAAGAAAGAAGAAGATGAAGAGGAAGGAGGAGGAGAAAAAAGAAAAGAAGCCTCCCTCAAACAAAAACCAGAACAATCTAGACCAAGCAAGCACAGAGACAACTGACCTTGATTTATGATATGTGGAGGTATGGTGGGTAAGAACTATTAGATAAGTATTGATGCTCCCTCACTGCATATTGCTTTGACAAAGTTAATTTCTGTCTGGATGGGCTACGAGTTCTCCAACCACAGCCCTATAATGGTCAAGTGACACCTCCTGTCTGGGTTATTACTTAGAGCAACTCATGCCCATGAATGTCAGTTGTATTAAAAAGTGAATGAGGAAAAACTGGAAGAAACAAAAGTTGTTGTTCTAAAGTGTTGGGATTATAGATTATTATGTTTTCCAAACATTCTTTAATACTATGATATCTTATTTACTAAATAAATAAATACCAAATATCAGTGGTACCAAAAAATACAACATCTTCTAAAATATAACTTAAAAACATAGTAAAATCTTTCTTTTGAATTTGGCATTTCCTGTAATTAAAACAGTGACATAATGCAAATTTCTACACAAGAGATGGAGATGGAATGCCCTGTGGCTCATGACAGGGTCTTAGAATTCAGTCAGCCTCATTGCCAGCTGGGGTTGGTTCTACTTCTCTTTTTAATAACATATTGCCTATTTTTCTACAAAGCAAATGAATAAGACCTTTTTAAAATCTCATTTTATGAAAAAAATTACCTAAAATTTGCATATTCTTCTGCTTGCCGTTTCCATGGACAACTCTGTATATCTGTGATAATCTGAAGGTAGTCGTTCTCTGAATACCTAAAAATTAAATGTCAATATAATTAGAAAATAATGATCTCATATGTGAATGTTCTTAGAAGATACTTCTATAATCTACTCACTTCAGTCTAAATATTTTTTGATACAAGATGAGGCGGAAATAATTAAAAGCATACTCATTTCAAAACACTGAGAAAATACAATTTGTAAATGATTATTATGCTGGTTTAGGGATTTATAATTTGCACATATCATAAGCCAAGTGTAGTATTAAAAACCATGACAACACATCAACTCACATATGTATCTTATAGACATTGCACCTTGGTTTGAAATAATTGACAAATAAATATATCTTTATAGGTGTTTTATAGATGTTTGCCATAAATATGTACTCAATAGATTTTTTTCAGACTCTAAGTTCACATATTTACTTTGGAATGTATAGACAAAAATTTCCTCGAAATAATTATGCTAAGTTATAATTTTGAACTGTACATTCAACACCCGGATTGAACTGTTGAGAGAGAAGTTTATTGACATAAAAATCTATAGCCAGAGTGGTATAGTTTGAGAAGCACTGAGCAGGATCCCAGTCCCCAGTAGAGCTCTCCCTATGTGAAATTCCACCATTAAGTATTAATTTATAAAGCACAGAATATCCTTTAGTCTTTATGTTCTCATTTGAAATGCAAATATCCCTTTGAGTGAGAAAACTCTTCAACTTTATTTCAATTAGTAACTTATTCATTAGTTGCCAGCTATTAGTGATCAAAGGCTCTACAACAATGAGTTAGAATATATGTTGAAGACATAATGGAGAAGAAAAATGAAACCAGACTGATACCTAGATTGACAGAACGTGATGAAGAGTACTGGGAATGTAAAATATGAAAATACATATGAAAGACTTTTTCTTATTTTTCTAAGTCTTCTTGAAAGATAATTGTTTAAAGTGACTATAATAATATTTGGCCGGGCGTGGTGGCTCAAGCCTGTAATCCCAGCACTTTGGGAGGCCGAGACGGGCGGATCACGAGGTCAGGAGATCGAGACCATCCTGGCTAATACGGTGAAACCCCGTCTCTACTAAAAAAAATACAAAAAACTAGCCGGGCGAGGTGGCGGGCGCCTCTAGTCCCAGCTACTCGGGAGGCTGAGGCAGGAGAATGGCGTGAACTCGGGAGGCGGAGCTTGCAGTGAGCGGAGATCGCGTCACTGCACTCCAGCCTGGGCGACAGAGCAAGACTCAGTCTCAAAAAAAAAAAAAAAAAAAAAATTATATTTGAGGTGGGATTATATATGTAGTCATAAATGCATGACAACTATAGAACAAAAGCCAGAAAGAGGTGGGGGCGGGGAAGTGGAAATAGAAGTGATATAAATCATTTGACAACTGACAGCAATAAGATAAAGATGAATACTCTTCACCTAAAACAACCAGCAAAACCAAACAAAATCTTAAAAATGTTATCATAAAAATACTCAATCCAAAGGAAGGCAGAAAAAGAGGGAAGGGAACAAAGAACAGGTAGAGAACAAACAGCAAGATGGCAGATTTAGGCCCAACTGTGTGACTAATCTCAACAAATATAAATGATCTAGGCATACCAATTGAAAGGCAAAAAATGTCAAACTGGGAGAAGAAAGAAGAAGAAGAAGAAGAGGAAGAGGAAGAAGAAGGGAAGAAGAGGAAGAAGCAGAAGAAGAAAAAGAAGAAGAAGAAGGAGGAGGAGGAGGAGAATCAACCAATCCACATGTTGTCTACATGAAGCATATTTTATATAAATAAGCAGATAAAAGTAAAAAGATAAGAATCATTAAAACAAAGTTAGAAGGGCTATATTCATAGTATATTTCTGAGCAAGGAATATTATTACAAGAAAATAATATTTCCAAGCAAAGAATATTAATGAAAAACATGAGATTAGAGTAGAAATTGATAAAATCTTTAAAATTCAATGCAATAAAAAACTCGTTCTTTGAAAACATCAATAAAATTGATAAAACTCTTGCCACACTGATTAGAAAAAAGCGAGAGAAGATACAAGTGACCAGTACCAGAAATGAGAGAGGATGAAGTGCTAAGAATCCTTAAAACATTAAAAGTATAATAACTTTATGCCAAAGTTGGTGACTTAGATGCAATGGATATATGTGTTGAAAGACACAAACTACCAAAGGCCACTCAAGAAGAAATTGATAACAAATAGTCCTATAGCCATTAATAAAACTGATTTTATAATGAAAATTCTTCCTACAAAAAAACAAACAAAACACTAGGCCCAAATGGCTTCACTGGAGAATTGTATCAAACATTTAAGGAATATTAATATCAATTGTATGCAAAGTCTTCTAGAAAATTGAAGGGAGTAAGATACTTCCCAACTCACTGTATGAGAACAGGGTTACCCTGATACAAAAATAAGGAAAAAATATTCAAAAAAAAAAAAAAGAGGCCAATATTTCTTATAAAGATAGATGCAAAAAATCCTCAATAAAATATAATTGAATTGAATCCAACAACATGAAGAAAGGATAAAGCACTGTGACCAACTGAGGTATATATCAGGAATTTGGTTTATTTTAAAATCAATCAAAGCAGCTCACCATATTAACAGAATAAAAAAAAAACACACAAATAATAATCTCAGCACACAAAAGGATTCGACCTGATCCAACATTCAGCAATGACAAAAACTCTCACAAAATTTAGTGAAAAACAGAATTTCCAATTTGATAAGGGGCATTTTACAAAAACGTCTATGGCTAGGATCATACTTAATGATGAAAGACTGAATGATGAATGCTTTCCCCCTACAATCAGGAAAAAGACAAGAATGTCCACTTTTACCATCTCTATTCCACATTATATTAGAGGTCCAATCAATGCAATAGAGAAGAAAAGGAAATAAAGCCATCCAGATTAAAAAGGAAATAGTAAAAATATCTATATTCAGAGATGTCATAATCATCTAATGATCGTAGAAATGATGTATACATATGCCAACACTTGACAAATTATACACTTAAGTTGAAGTTCATTGAACATTAGTCCTCAAAAAACTTTTAAATGTTTATTACTAAACTAAAAATTGTATTTTCCATGATGCTATAACTAAGATAATAAGCACTATATATCAGCCGTTTTTAAGGATCAAATATTTAAAATTTGAAATATGATTTATTATGAACCTAGAGTATATTTAAATTGATATGCTTTTTGAAAGAGTTCCCTGGATAGCTAATAAGTTGCTACCCTCCTATGAGCTCTCAGACTGCTTTGACCAACATTACTATAGTAGCATCTCTCACATTAAATTTAATTATGAGTTTACATGTTGGTTTCTCAGTCTTTCCCTTCCCCTCAGGACTTTGAGGACGGACAATTTCCGGCCCAGCACAATCCCTATGACATGCTGATTTGTTTTTATGAACCTAGGAAATGCATTTTATTTATTTATTTATTTAGAGATGGAATCTTGCTCTGTTGCCTAGGCTGGAGTGCAGTGGCATGATCTCGGCTCACTGCAATCTCCGCCTCCCAGGTTCAAGCTATTCTCCTGCCTCAGTCTCCTGAGTAGCTGGGACTACAGGCATGCATCCCCGTGCCTGGCTAATTTTTGTATTTCTCATAGAGACAAAGTTTCACCATGTTGGTCAGGCTGATCTCGAACTCCTGACCTTGTGATCCGTCCGCCTCAGCCTCCCAAAGTGCTGGGATTACAGGCCTGAGTCACTGCGCCCAGCCTGGAAATGCATGTTTAAATATAAATACAACATGTAATGAGGTCATAAACTATTCTGAATAAGCTCAAAGCTTGGATTATGGTTTCCACTTAAAACTGCCCTCAGTACTGACTTCCACTGACTTTTCCTATTTACAAATCTCCCCATTTAAAGCCCAGCCCTCCTTCAATGTATCTATCACTTGAGAATTCTCACATTAGAGCTAATAGCTCATTAGTCAATTTTCTCAATCCGGTAATTCAATTTACCCTTCTTAATTTCCCAGTTTCTTAGCATTAAAGGCATGCATGTGTGTGTGTGTGTGTGTGTCCTGTTAAACTACTACCCCCTTTTTCCATGAGTAATGCATACATTAACTATGCCCATCTTCCTTTTTGGGCTCCATCAATAGTAATCAATGTAGAACTTGCCAATTAGTTCACAGGAAATGGAGAAAGGGGGTTATATTGCTTGGTGGTAGAGATCTAACCTCTGCAACTTAAAGAATACAATAAATCCCTATCTCTTTTTGACTGGCTCTTGGACTTGAGGGAAATCTCCTTTCTCAGCCTTCTTTGTTGGCATGGCGTGGGTTAAGGATCCTCTCGTCCCTTCCTCCATACTTTATCTTATTAATACGCGGGAGTTGGCTCATACAAGCTTATGGGAGCTGACTGTCAATTTTTCAGGAATGTTGTGAACAGGTTATTAAACCATTGGTAGCTTGAAATCAGCCAAAGTTGAAGCATTTATGCCACAGGAATTGGCAAATTTGACAAATCAGGTTTCTCTGCTTCCCCCCTCCACCCAAGCTAATAGTAAAACATGAATGAGCTCACCATAGCTCCTATACTTCTCATCCCAGCTGTGAGCCTGTTGGCCTGGCTCACACTCATTCATTATCCCCATAGTTTGAGCTTCACTGAGGCTTGCTGAAAAGGCCAGATAAGATTTTGCTGCCACTTCTAACTCATCAAATAAGACTGATCCAGAGTGGTTCTGGGTTGTACAAAACTAACATGTAGCATCCAAACAGCAAGGACTACCTTGGCAAATTAAAGATGACGTTATTAACACCAAAATTGTGCGCAGATGCTCCTGAGTATATGATACTTTTACTTTAGCTTACTTGAAAAGCAGAGATTTTTTTTGCAATCATTCTTGCCTGTATATTGAGCTTAGTCTGGAACATTAAAATTGCCATCCACAGACAATTGGGAAAAACATGCATTGTAGAATATGGATAGTCTTTAAAATATTTTGTTTTAAACATCCTTCCCCCTATATATTGTAGCTGGTTCCAATTTAACCTAATATTGAAAGATGCCAATCATAATGTATCTAAGTTTACTGGTAAGTTAGCTGAATAAAACGGCCTTTGACTTTATGGTCACTGATATGTAAAATGAAGTGAATACCTTATAGCAGACCCATCTATTATTAGACATACTTCTGGTCATTTTAAATCGGAAGACAGTACTCAAGATACTTACTCCCTGAGGTTATGTGTTCAAAAAGTCATTTTTATGTCCAATCTAGAAATGAAGCCTTATCCTCTGATATTATAGAGGGGAACACAAAAGAATAAGGGATATCAAAGGGAAGTTTTTTTTCTAAGTGCTTGCCCTTTTTAGTGAAAGTTAAATCACCAACAGCTTTTTGAGAAAATTAAGATTGCCACAGGATCATCGCAATTATAAAATGGAAGCATGGTTGCAACCAAAAATCATTTGAGGAGGAAAAATCACATGCGTGCTCCAGCTGTGGGCCAATTTGGGGATAAGCGTGTCTCTGCAACAGCTTCCTGTTAAGTAAAATGTTCTAAATCACATCATGTTTTCTGCACACTTACATAGATAGTTGATTTTCAGTTTATAAAGCATAGATCTCACCCCAAAATCTTGGGAGGTAGCTCTGCTTCAGATATCATTTCTGTGTTTCTGGATGACAAAACTGAGAGTTGTGAGAAGATAAACAACTTGCTCAATATTGCATTGTATGTAGATGAGCTAAGAATTAAACTCATGTCTTTTGATTCACATTCTGGTGCTTTCCAATATATCATGTTGTGTCTCATCTATTTTCATAATGAAACTGAAAACTAATCCCATCAGAAACATTTTCTGTCCCAAGACATACAATAAATCACACTAAATAATGCAGCAAGTTATGTTCAAAATAATAAATAATGTCTATTTAAATCATTATTAGTAATACTCAAAATGAGCCACAAATTATAAATAACCTACTAAATGAAAATAAATGTCACATTAAAATTTTAAACATTTTTCTAGAAACGTCTCTTTGAAGATGAAGACCCACATGCTGTGAGTAGTTTTATCTCAATTAAGATATAAATAGGGCTTATAAAGCACTAGAATTTATGGTTAATTAAATGATTAATTATTTACAGTAGTTCCCCCTTTCGTATGGTTTCATTTTCTTCAGTTCCAGTTACCCATGGTGAACCACAGTCCAAAAATATTAAATGGAACATTCCAGAAATAAACAATTCATAAGTTTAAAATTGTGGACTGCTCTGAGTGGCCTATGAAATCTCACATCGTCCTGCTCCATCTTGCCTAGGATGTAAATCATCCTCCGTTCAGCAGATCCACCCTGTCTATGCTACCTGCCTGCTGACTTAGTTACTTAGTAGCTGTCTCAGTTATGAGACTGAAATAACATGGTATATATAGGGTTCTGCACTATCTGTGGATTCAGGCATCCACAGAGGGTCTTGAAACATATCCCATGCAGATAAGGGAGACTACTGTATTGGGTACTTACTACGTACCTAGAAGTTATCTTGGAGATACTCATTTACTAGTCTTATTTAAGTAGCTGAGATACCGACTTGGTTTCCTATGACATCTCTTCATGGTGAAAGCCCACCATTTTTCATCCATTGAAATAGGTGGGGATAACACAGTAATATTAAGTCAGTAGTTTTCTGAGTGATGTTCTGTGTAGATCAAAAGGTCTTTTGCAGCATTTTTACCAAGCCCCTGAAGAGCTCAGCTTTACTTGAAAATAAATTCTGCAAACGAATACAGTGCTACAGGACTCTTTAAAGGAATAGCTAATGAGTGTATGAAAGCTAAACTAGAAGTGTGTGGCAGGTAGACTGAGTTGAGCTATGCAGTGGCACTGACATTTTATCCACTAAAGGTAAAATAGTTCAATTTACATTGTTTTCAGCTATGCACGATGGTAACTTCTAATTAGAGTGTCATGGGTATTGTCAACTGGAATGGGAAAAAGGGATCTGAAACTTTTATTTTCTCCATATCTTTTAATGTCCCTCAGACAAGTTAAATAAATATTAGAACATAGCTTCAGAGATGAACTCCTGAAGATGCCGATGTACTTCTTCACAACTCCAGTGAAATCTCCAAAGTGCTAAACTGTATTATTTGAAAAAGCCGGCCGGGTGCGGTGGCTCACGCCTGTAATCCCAGCACTTTGGGAGGCCAAGGCGGGCGGATCACAAGGTCAGGAGATTGAGACCACGGTGAAACCCCGTCTCTACTAGAAATACAAAAATTAGCTGGGCGCGGTTGCGGGCGCCTGTGGTCCCAGCTACTCGGGAGGCTGAGGCAGGAGAATGGCGAGAACTCGGGATGCGGAGCTTGTAGTGAGCCAAGATTGCGCCACTGCCCTCCAGCCAGGGAGACAGAGCGAGACTCCCTCTCAAAAAAGAAAAGAAAAGAAAAAGCCAGGTGTTCTTTTCTTTTATTTTTTTCTCAGGGATGCTTCCTGTATTCTAGAAAATTAACTTCTTGGGTACGGTTATTAGGCATATACTTAAGATGTGCTAGGAAATGCTGTGAGCAGTGACTAACCTTAGCCAACCAAGAAAGAATGGTGTATCTATTTACAAAGAGGTGAGATGTGATGTAGGAAAAGCTACACAGATTGGTGGAGCACACTAGAGCCATCAACAGAGTAGAGTAAGAGAGCTGTTCCCACCCCCAAATCTACAGGTGACCCAGAAAGAGCTGTGATTGTAGGTGAGGACAAGGGTGGTAGCCTTTGGTAGAAGATGCAGTCATCCCTAATCCCAGCTCACAGGAGGAATCCAGGGGAGTAAATCTCCCAAACTCTCTCTCCTTCCACTCTCCTGCCAATGACTCCCATAGGCTGAACCTAACCAAAAGCCAAAGGGTAAGAGGGTCCAACTAATGTAGTCCAAAGAAGTCAGCCTCAAGGACATGTAGCAAGAAGAAAAAGCATGGATGGTAGATCTGAATGATCAGCCAAGAATTTATAGCACAAACAGCAATCTATTCATGATGCTATTTCTCAGCATTATTTTGTGGTAACTGAATTGCACTTCAATGGAAAATTTGATACAATGCCAAAATCAATCAGTAGCTCACAGCAAAACACAAAACAGAATTTTCAGTTGTATTAGTCCGTTTTCATACCACTAGGAAGAAATACCAGAGAGTGGGTAATACATAAAGAAAAAGAGGTTTAATGAACTCACAGTTCCCTATGGCTGGGGAGGCCTCATAAACATGGAGGAAGGCAAAGGAGGAGCAAAGGCACATCTTACATGGCAGCAGACGAGAGTGTGTGCAGGGGAACTGCCCTTTATAAAACCATCAGATCTCTTGAGAACTATTTACTCTCACGAGAACAGCACGGGAAAACCCATTCCCATGATTCAATTACCTCCTACCAGGTCCCTCCCACAACACATGGGGATTATGGGAGCTATAATTCAAGATGAGACTTGGGTGGGGACACAACCAAGCCATATCACTTCTTCTTTACAAATATCTGCAACCTGCAAATATATCACCAGGATAAAGAGAATCGATAAACAAATAATGAGTCTGATATTTAAGATTTTCATATTTCCTCTTGTCATACAATCACTATAAGATTTCTAAAGATGAAAAAATCAATGGCCCACTTTTCAAGTTTCAAGGAAATCTCCAGACATATAAGAGGATATTCAGAGATGAAAGTGACAATTTAGTGATCTTATACCATCAGTTTTTACAAATAAGACCTATAAATTGCAGAGTCTGATATAACCAATAAATTCACTATTTCACCATTTCTTGAAGTTACAACAGTAAATGAGCAAGCATGCACAGAACACCTGCTAAGATTCTTAAGCCATATATGAGTGGCTATTAGCCTTTTGCATCTTCAGTTGTCCCAACTCACATAAGCTGAGTTGTCCCTTCCCTCCCTCCTGACTCTCCTATGCACAATTCCTATATCTATTACCTATCCCTACAGCACTTATCCTTTTTTTTCAGGTATTTATTGAAAAAATATGTATTGGGCATTTGCTATGCATGAGACACTGTTCTATGCATCAGTAATAATCAATACAACACAAAAATCTATGTCCTTCACAGTGGATTACAGGCACAGTGGCTCATGCCTGTAATCCCAGCACTTTGGGAGGCCAAGGTGGGCAGGTCACCTGAGGTCAGGAGTTTGAGACCAGCCTGACTACCATGGATAAATCCCATCTCTACTGAAAAAAAAAAAAAAAGTAGCCTGGCATGCTAGTGCATGCCAGTTACTTGGGAGGCTGAGGCGGGAGAGCTGCTTGAACCTGGGGGGCAGTGGTTGCAGTGAGCTGAGATCACACCATTGCACTCTGGCCTGAGCAACAAGAGTGAAACTCCATCTCAAAACAAACAAATAAACAAACAAAAACACTATGTTCTCATGAAGTTTATATTGTAAGGATTGATAACAAACTGAAATAATACATACATTAATAGAATGTTACAGCACTAGGTACTTCAGTGTACTAAGTAATACAAAAAAAAAAAAAAGAAAAGAAAAGAAAGCAGGACAATAGGGAAAGAAAGTATGAGGAACAGGGTTGCAGGTGATGTAGGGTGGCCAAGGAAGCCCTCCCTGAGAGGTGATAAATGAGCAAATACTTGAAAAATGTATAATTAATTAATTAATTAATAATTAAGTAAGCTGTGCAAATATGAGGGGGTGCAAGTGTGGGCAGAACATTCTGGGCCAAGTAAATGACAATTGCAAAGGCTGGAGATAGAGGCAGGCATGGTGTGTTTGAGGGACACAAAATGATCTGGGTGGCTACAATCCACCTCTGACTCACTCATGAATCCAGTCATGATGGTGGCAGGAGATGAGATCAGAAAGGTTATAAGAAGTCTGATGGTGTTGGCCTTGCTATTCAAAGTGTGGACCTGAGACTAGTAGTATTGGCATCATACAGGATAGGCTTGTTAAGAATGCAGTATCTCAGGTCCCATCCCTGACCCACAAAATTAAATCTATATTGAAACAAAGCCCCACAGGTGATATGTAGTTAAAAGTTTTTATAGCTTGATTGCAATATAATTTGTATGCCACATAATGCACCCCTCATACATGTACTGTTAAGTGGTTGTTGTTATATTCACAGATATGTTCAAACATCACCGCAGTCAATTTTACAACATTTTAATCACCTCAAAAAAAAAAAAAAAATCCTGTATCCTTTATCACCCCCTGCATCCCATAAGTTTTGGTATGCCATATCTTCACTTTCATTCATCTTAAAGTATTTTCTGATTCTCCTTTTAATTTTATAATTATTATATATTGCTAATGGATAAGCTTAATCATTGTAAAATCTCCTTCTTTATCTCTTAACATTTTTGTTTTAAAAAGTCTGTTTTGTCTGATATCAGTAGAGCCACTCCAGCTTTCTTGTGGTTGCTATTTGCACAGTGTATCTTTTTCCATCCTTTTACTTTCAATCTATTGTATCTTTGAGTCTAAAGTGTGTCTTCTGTAGACAGCATAGAATTGGATCTTGTTTTTAACTCAGTGTGACAACCTCTGACTTTTGATTGGGTGATTTAATCCATTCAAATTTAATATTGTTATTTTATGTCTGCTATTTTACTTTTTGTTTGCTGTATGTTTCACATTCTTTTTTGTCTATTTTTCTTTTATAGCTTTGTTTTGACTTAGGTAAATATTTTCTAACGTAACATCTTACATCTTTAATAATTTTAACTGTTTTCAATGTGGTTGCTCTAAGGTTTACCATACACATCTTATCAGAATCTGCTTCAAATTTATACTAAATAGTAGAGATACATAGAAACATTATTCCTACATAGCTCTATTCTTTTTTCTCCTTTATTATATTATTATTATAGGTATTACACCTATTAATGTTACAAACCCAACTATACCTTGTTATCATTATTACTTTATCATCTCTTGTCATTTCTATAGCACAGTATACCTTTGCTCCAACCTAATTCCTTTGTGCTGTTAATGGCAAACATATACATATATATTTGAGAAGCACTTGTAAGAACTTTGTAGGTCACTGGAAGAACTTTGTCCTTTATTTTGAGTGTAACTGAAAGGCTTTGGAGCAGAGAAGTTATCTGTCTACCTACAGAAATAGGATCCCCCTGCCTACTTTGTTGAAAATAGTCCTTAAGAGAGCAAGAGGTGGAAGTTGGGAGAAAATTAAGAGATGTTTGCCATAATCTAGCAGAAGGATGAAGGTGGCTTAAACCAAAGTGGGATTGATGGGGTTAGGAAGAAATCAGCAGCTTCTGGTTTGATTTGAAGGTAGCCAATACGATTTAATTATAGATTGGACATGGTATGGCTAAAAAGAGAGGAATCAAGGATATCTCCAAAGTTTCAGGCCCGAGCAACTGGCAGGATAGACATGTCATTAACTGATACAGGGAAGAGTGCTAAAGTGCAAAGTTTACAGGGAAGTCCAGGAGATCAGTGTGAGATAGACTAGGTTTGAGATCACTTATAGACATTCCAGGAACGCTGTGACTGAACAGGGATACATACAAATCTGTGAAGAGGTTCATGTGGGAGATAGAAATTTGAGAATTGTCAGTATGACATTTAAAACCGTGAGACTAAATGAGGTCCTTGAGTGATGAGGATGGACAGAAATGAGTTCTGGACATACAGTGTCAAAAAAGGGAGACATGAGAAGGAATCTACAATGAAGAATGAGAAGGCGCTGGGCGCAGTGGCTTATGCCTATAACCCCAGCACCTTGTAAGGCCGAGGTGGGAGGATGATCTGAGATCAGGAGTTCGAGACCAGCCTGGCCAACATGGTGAAACCCCTTCTCTACTAAAAAAAATACAAAAAACTAGCTGGGC
>NC_045442.1:113909294-113974379 GCF_002776525.5 Piliocolobus tephrosceles | reverse complement strand
AAAAAAAAAAAAAAAAAAAAAAAAAAACGTAGCTGGGCATGGTGGCACACGCCTGTAATCCCAGTTAATTGGGAGGCTGTGACAGGAGAATTGCTTGAACCCAGGAAGCAGAGGTTGCAGTGAGCTGAGGTCATGCCATTGCACTCCAGCCTGGGTGACAGAGTAAGACTCCATCCAAAAAAAAAAAAAATGAGAAGGGAAAGCCACTGTATGATAAATATTTGTTTAAATATATGACTCTTTAATATACTGTGGACTGCCAAGAAATAGAAAATAATGTATTTATTGTCATGCTGCTTGTATACAAGAGTTCTGAATCCCTTCTCAACTATGTATACTTTGAAAAAGCTTCCTAGAGAGTGTAATGCACTCTCCAGGTCAAAAATAACTCTTCTGGTGCTTGCCATGGTATTGGGCACATAGTAGTTGCTTTGTGTTTCTGAAGTTAATATTTAATATGTGACTAGAACTTAAACATGTCCAAAGCTTTCAAACATCAGTTTTGAATGATGACAATAATTAGCCACCAGCCAGGATCTTACCAAAAGAAACCATACTGATACCCAAGCTGCAAGTAAGGTACTGCTGCGTAAGATAATGCTATCTAAGTATATTTCTATTATGGACGCTTGTGTAAAATGTGTAACAAAAGGAACGTGTATTACTGTTGTGGAGCTGGATCGCTTTTGAATAGTTTCACATTATACAATCAAAATCCAATGCTTTTTTCTTTTCAAATTTCTGACTTACAATTCTGCTGTCATTAAGAGTGGCGCCACCGGGCACAGTGGCTCACGCCTGTAATCCCAGCACTTTGGGAGGCAGAGGTGGGGGGATCACTTGAGGTCAGGAGATTCAGACCATCCTGGCCAATATGGTGAAATCCTGTCTCTACTAAAAATACAAAAATTAACCAGGCGTGGTGGCGTGCACCTGTAGTCCCAGATGCCTGGGAGGCTGAGGCAGGAGAATAGCTTGAACCCAGGAGGCACAGGTTGCAGTGAGCTGAGATCGCGCCACTATACTCCAATCTGGCGACAGAGCGAGACTCTGTCTCAAAAAAAAGAAAAAAAAAAAAAAGTAGTGCCGGCCAGGGGCGGTGGCTCACGCCTGTAATCCCAGCATTTTGGGAGGCCAAGGCAGGCAGATCACCTGAGATTGGAAGTTCGAGAACAGCCTGACCAACATGGAGAAACCCCATGTCTACTAAAAATAGAAAAATTAGCCGGGTGTGGTGGTGCATGCCTGTAATCCTAGCTACTCAGGAGGCTGAGGCAGGAGAATTGCTTGAACCCGAGAGGCAGAGGTTGCTGTGAACCAAGATCGCGCCATTGCACTCTAGCCTGGATGACAGTGCTGGACTCCATCTCAAAAACAAAACAAAACAAAACAAAACAAACAAACAAACAAAAAAGAGTGGTGCCTTGGAGTAGTGAAAAGAGAATAGTTAGAATTTTATCCAAATCCCAGCTCTGCCATTTGTAACTGTCTGATGTTCTGCAAGCCATCCTTAGAGGTCATTTGTCTCACTTGTAAAATTAAAATAGTAAAACGTACTCTGAAGAAATATTGCAAGAACTATACATACATTTAAATTACCTGGCAGAGAGTTAGCCCACAAAAATGGTAATTGTCATAATGATGATAATCAGTATTACCATAATTATCAATAGTGATAGTCATAACTTTAAACAAAAGTTATGTCAAATTTATTAAAAAGTGGTTTAACAATCATTCTGTACTTCAAAGAGTACATGAAAAATAATCACAATCTAAGAGTTTGAAAGCATAGTCTCTCTTAAATTATTTGAATTCGTATATTGTTTGTTTCAACTATGAGCATGTATGACTTTTTTTTTTTTAATCTAATTCCCTCAGTTTAAAGGTAAAAAAATGGTATTATGACTTGTTCAAAGTCATGCAATCTGTTAGTGGGAGGATGAGAAATAAAAGACTGTATTTTTCCCGTGTGTGTGTATTATGACATTATGACAAAAATATAATAATGTAAAGGATTATGAACTGAGAAATGGGTTAGTTATCCATGACTATGTAACAAATTACTCCAAAACTTCGTGGCTTAAAATAACAGTAAACATTCATTTTTGCACAGAACTCACGAAGTCTCTTATGACCTTTCTTGAAAGTCACACATTATTTCTGCAATATTCTGTTGGTTACACGGGGCAGCCCTCTTTGGGCTGACAGGGACTATAGAAGTGTATAGATACCAGGAAGAGAGGATCTTTCAGGCTGCGATCTGAGAGACTAAAATAGATGGCCTTTATGAACTAGGAAGGACCACAAGGTTAGGAAAACAAAAGTTACCTACAGATCGAGGGTACAGGGCATCTAGGATGGCAACTCTATAAATTCCCACGGCTGCAAGAAAAACCACACTCTTTCTAAACTCCCTAATAGGAGCTATCAGGCAATTTATCAGGCTGATTTATAACCCAGATAACCTCAACTATGATTGGACGGAGCACAGCCTTACAAACATTGTTTGCTGATAAGCAACTCCAGCAGATCTTAAGCCAGTTTCAGCAGTTTACAGAGGCTGTGCACAAACTGTCTTTCTGTCCTAGAGTTCACCTTTTGACATAAAGAGCTGAATTCCACCTTATTTAAATGCTAAAACCCACCCCAAAGTAAATATGGGATGTATATTACATATATAGCACATGAACTTGACTCCCCCTTTATAAATATGCATAACGTTTCCCTAAAACCTGCTGAATATGCTTGACTTTACCATGTAATACAGACCCTGTGAGGCATAAAACCCAACCCGCTCTTCCTCTCTTTAAAGAGAGAGCACCTATGGTCCACGTTGCAGACTCTCTTCCCAGTTTGCCAACTGATACTGCCAATAAAGCCCTCCTTTCTACTATTTTAGTCACCTCATAGCTCTGGCTACCACAAATAGCAAATGAACTATACCTTTAACATTGCCTGTTATATTTGAAGACATTGAAAACAGCAACAGATTTGCTTTCTTTCCCGATGTCACTTTTAAAATTGAAAATAATTCAAATTACTTCTCAACGACTTTAAATAAGTTTGATTATTTTTATTGCCATGGTCTTCCCAGAAAGGCTTTGTTCAAATGACTAGTTATTTGAGGAAGTATGAGGAAGCCTCCTGATATGAATGTGTAATCAACATTGTAGTCTAACTAGCAAGCCAGCATTTCCATTTTTCTCTGACAGAAAATTCGGTTTTGTTTCCACTGACAAGTACTTATAATAAAATAATACACGATTCTAATCTTCAGCATAGTAAAAATGATAGTAAGGAACTCTTACCAAGTATTAATTAAGGAATTCAGATTAGGATTATGCTAGCTATCTTTTAACATCAACAACCACAACACACACACACACACACACACACACACACACACACACGGGAAAAATACAGTCTTTTATTTCTCATCCTCCCACTAACAGATTGCATGACTTTGAACAAGTCATAATACCATTTTTTACCTTTAAACTGAGGGAATTAGATTAAAAAAAAAGTCATACATGCTCATAGTTGAAACAAACAATATACGAATTCAAATAATTTAAGAGAGACTATGCTTTCAAACTCTTAGATTGTGATTATTTTTCATGTACTCTTTGAAGTACAGGATGATTGTTAAACCACTTTTTAATAAATTTGACATAACTTTTGTTTAAATGAGAACATTTTCAGAGGCTTCTATCATACTTTCAATATTATTAGCTCGGCCGGGTACAGTGGTTCATGCCTATAATCGCAGCACTTTGGGAGGCCGAGGCAAGTGGATCACCTGAGGTCAGGAGTTTGAGAGCAGCCTGGCCAACACGGTGAAACTCTGTCTCTGCTAAAAATAAAAAAATTAGCCAAGCATAGTGGCGGGCACCAGCTTCTTGGGAGGCTGAGGCAGGAGAATCGCTTGAACCCAAAAGGCGGAGGTTGCAGTGAGCCGAGATCGTAGCACTGCACTCCAGCACTCCAGCCTGGGTGACAGAATGAGACTGTCTCAAAAGTACATACATACAGCTGCCCTCCCAACCTGAAATTTCCTATCAGCAAACATAGCCTTTGCTTTGATTACCAAGAAGAATTTCCCAAAATACTAAGAATGTAGTGTGTTGGTATGAACGGCTGTTTTGTGTTGATGTATTATTTTCTGATCTATAGCTCTTATTTTCTTCCAATTTCATATATATATAGGGTCTCACTCTGTCACTCAGGCTGGAGTGCAGGGGTGTGATCACAACTCACTGTAGCCTCAACCTCCCGGCCTCAAGCGATCCTCCAGTCTCCGCCTCCCAAAGCAATGGAATTACAGATGTGAGCCACCATGCCCAGCCCTGGAACTCTTAAAAACTGATGAGAAAAGGCAAGTTAAAAGGTCAGAGGTGAGTAGAAAGACAAAAATGTGCACATTGCTTTAAAAAGCAATCAAAGCACCACAGATTTAAAGCAGAATGGAAACAAGTCACACAGCATTCTAGGCCAAGAAAATCTTGTCTATGACCAAAAATCTTTCTTCCTGATGGGCAACTTGAAACTTAGGATACTTGCATAGTTAGCAGGCTGTCATGTGATATGCTCACATTTGGGCTTTTTGAAGTTTGATCGCCCATAATTTATGCCTTTTCTTTTCAAGCAGCAATCAGGTCATGTTGTTCTCTCCAGGATAATAGAGTTAAGAACACTTAGGGCAAGTCTTTAGTTCACATTTCACCCTGCAAAACGGTGCCTCCTGAGTAACAACTTTGTGCCACTCCATGAAGAAGATATCTTTCAGAAAATTCAGTTGTTCCCGGTGATTTTAAGTGGTACAGCATGAAATAGCTCATCAAACATAGACACTCATCTATGGCGTAAGCTGCACTTAGTCTGTGCAAGGCAGATGTTCCAAATCTTGATTCTGAGCATTTGTATTTTACCCCAGAAAGCTATCTGAATACAAGTGAGCCCACCATGGCCCAGCAGTTGTGCAGGAAGTCACAGGGCAGTGGCTTACACGCTGTTCCTTAGAAGACATCTCAATCCTTTAGTAGAGGATCTATTTAAATGCTCCGGTGCTCAGAAGATGTACAAGATTGCTGTTGTTTAAAAAAAAATGTTTCTTCCCACCTTTAAGAGACACCCTAGAGGCCTATAATCAATAGAATGATCAGAATGGTAGAGCTATTTAATACATACGTGGCAGAGATGCCTGGCAGACTACCACTGATTAGTTCTCCCTTTCTGTAGTACACACCTGTTGCTACAAGCAGCTGCACATCCAGACACTCCATTCCCAAACACCCACCGCACATCAATGCTACTTGCATTTTATTAGACAAAACCCCCAACATGTCCCCATGTCCCCGACATCTAAAGGGCCAGTCCCAGATGGCAGAGTGAGAATGGGAGTGATGTGTGCCCCCTGCAGGCTGCATGCAGTATCAGCTTTCTCTTTATTAGTGGTCACTAAATGGCTTCATCTTAAGATGGAAGGAACCAGTATCCCTGAATCAACATCACGAGGAAAAGCCACCCAGGAGGGTTGGTTGCCTGATAAAGAAGGAATATTTTGCACTGTGTGAGAGAGAGTAAAATTTTGTGCTCAGACTTCCGAGTTTTGAGAGATTTTGTTAGAGAAGTGCATTCTACTCTAACTAAATGGTAGAAACTGAACAAATCTAATGGTACATTTTCTTGGGAGCCAGAACTCTTGGGGGAAATGAAAGAAAAGCATAAAAAAGAGAAGGCAAAACAACAGAAGCAGAAAAACCCAAGAAAAGGAAATGAGTTCATTTCCTGGGTCAGCACCTCTGAAGTATCTGCTCTTAGAAAAATCATTTCATTTATCTGAGGCAATGAGCAATAAGATGGACAGCTTGGATATCCATAGAGACATTTTTCTAAAAATATAAGCAAGAAAGATTACAAGTAATAAGTTTGCCATACTGAAAAATGAGCAAACTAGCAGTGATAAGAAGGCTCTAAAGCATTTTTAATACAGTATAATGTTTTATCTGGGAGATAATGTACTAGAAAGAATAGAGCTACAGAAAAGCAGAGAAATATTTAAGGGAAAAGGACGGGATAGAAAAAAAACAGAAAAGTACAGACCTAAAATAAGAGAAAGAGTCAAAGAAGTTAAAATAGGTTTCAAAAAAGTATTGGTTTATAGATTTAAAATTTTTTTGAAATCTAGCAATTAGTTTGTCAGGCCTCTGAGCCCAAGCTAAGCCATCATATCCCCTGTGACCGGCGTATACATCCAGATGGCCTGAAGCAACTGAAGAACTACAAAAGAAGTGAAAATAGCCAATTCCTGCCTTAACTGATGACATTCCACCATCATGATTTGTTCCTGCCCCACTCTAATTGACCTTGTGACATTCCTTCTCCTGGACAATTGAATCTCAGGAGCTCCCCACTGAGCACCTTGTGACCCCTGCCCATGCCTACAAGAGAAAAACCCCCTTTATCTGTAATTTTCCACTACTTACCCAAATCCTATAAAACTGCCCTACCCCTATCTCACTTTGCTGACTCCCTTTTTGGTTTTAGTCCGCCTCCATCCAGGTGATTAAAAAGCTTTATTGCTCACACAAAGCCTGTTTGGTGGTCTCTTCACATGGACACGCATAACAGAGATGATATAAAAATGCTTTGAAAACCTAAGAAATACATTCATTCAATTATTTGTTTATTCAACAAAAATTAATTGAGCAACTGCTGTGTGCTGAACCTTTGCAGTTGGCACCAGGGGATAGACATGTGAACAAGACATTATCCCATTCGTTTTGGAGCTCAAAATCTGAAACACAGAATAAAGAATTATGGCACAAAAGACCCTATCCCACTCATTCTCCTAATGGCAACTGCCTAATTTTCATTTATTCAAAAAATATAGTTAAGACTAGGGGAGAAAAAGGGCACTTTTCCCTCCCACTATAACTCCATCTTTCTAAATCCCATTTTAGCAATGTGAAAGGGACAGATAGGCTGAAGAAAGAGAAGATTCTAAGTCTTTAACAGACCATGACAAAAATAGGGCCAGATAATTATTTCTAAGAAAATGAAATTACTTTTTTATCTGCATACACTGAATGGCTTTCCCCATTGTGCTCCCTAAGTCTGTAATAGCACTGGTTATGGAACGCACAATCCCTGACCATAGGCAATACAACCAAAAAAATTAAGTCTCCTGTGTGCAAAACAACACTGTTATAACAACAGGCAATTCATGCCTGCTCTCTCTAGACCTTTGTCAGAACAGAATACCAGTGCAGGCTAATTATATGAGCTAGCTGAAAATTGCATGTGTTTAATGGAAAGGCACCCCCCCTAAAGAATTGCTGAGAGCGGGGCGCGGTGGCTCAAGCCTATAATCCCAGCACTTTGGGAGGCCGAGACGGGCGGATCACGAGGTCAGGAGATCGAGATCATCCTGTCTAACACGGTGAAACCCCGTCTCTACTAAAAATACAAAAAAAAAAACTAGCCGGACGAGGTGGCGGGCGCCTGTAGTCCCAGCTACTCTACTCCGGAGGCTGAGGCAGGAGAATGGCATAAACCCGGGAGGCGGAGCTTGCAGTGAGCTGAGATCCGGCCACTGCACTCCAGCCCGGGCACAGAGCAAGACTCCGTCTCAAAAAAAAAAAAAAAAAAAGAATTGCTGAGGAAAGGTCTTAGCACCCAAAACAAAACAACAGAGGAGTGAGAGGGCAAAAATGGGGGTATGGGCACCCGGCATTCTCATTAGCATACCGCAGTTAACCACTTTTGTTGATTCACATCAAAGAGTTGTCAAATTCTCTGCCTTGAAAAAGATGCCTTCCATGATTAGAGAATTTTCTTCCTCTCTCACTCAAGTGTTTTGCAAAAACACAGATATTTGTCACTCTCAAGTTGAGAACTTTTGTCACTTTGGAAAGCAAAAACAGGTAATGTCAGAGATCACTGAAGAGAGTCAAAGGCAAATTTCACTCATTAATTTACACATCTGTCAAGCAGTATAGCCAGCTTTCCGCAGGGTCCGGTGGAGCAAAGACCAGTTTGCCCGTTTTACTTTTCCTTCATCATTTTGTCATATGTCTGATGTGCGGAGGGTGCCACAAGAAGTTTGGAAGTCAGGCCGGGCGCGGTGGCTCATGCCTGTAATCCCAGCACTTTGGGAGGCGGAGGCGGACGGATCACGAGGTCAGGAGATTGAGACCATCCTGGCTAACACGGTGAAACCCCGTCTCTACTAAAAAATACAAAAAAACTAGCCGGGCGAGGTGGCGGGCGCCTGTAGTCCCAGCTACTCGGGAGGCTGAGGCAGGAGAATGGCGTAAACCTGGGAGGCGGAGCTTGCAGTGAGCAGAGATCCGGCCACTGCACTCCAGCCCGGGCGACAGAGCGAGACACCATCTCAAACAAACAAAAAAGATGTTGGGAACTCAAGTTCTTCAGAAAAACCTTCATAAAGATCCTTGTAACACCCACATACCCAACAAACAACAAACAAAACAACAGCTTCAACATCAAAACTGGCATGTAGTGCATCTCCAGTGCATGAACTACTTTAAGTCCACCCCCAAAATCAGTGACTTTATCATGAAAGGGGAGAAGCATTTGCAAAAGTGTTCATTCCAGCCAGTCTAGAGAAACCTAGAGTCCTGGCAGGAATGATGGCCTGCTCCCATCAGGGAATTTAAGAAGGGCTTAAAGAAGGGACTTTTCGACCAGGCGCGGTGACTCACGCCTGTAATCCCAACACTTTGGGAGACGGAGGGGGGTGGGTCACGAGGTCAGGAGATCAAGACCATCCTGGCTAACACGATGAAACCCCATCTCTACTAAAAATACAAAAAATTAGCCAGGTGTGGTAGCACGCGCCTGTAGTCCCAGCTACTGGGGGAGGCTGAGACAGGAGAATCGCTTGAACCCGGGAGGTGGAGGTTGCAGTGAGCTGAGATCGCGCTACTGCACTCCAGCCTGGGAGACAAGAGTGGGACTCCGTCTCAAAAAAAAAAAAGAGAGCGAGAGTGAAGGGACTTTTCCCCAAGATCTAAGCAGGTTGTGGAGAAATACAGGGACAATAGTAGGGGACTATTAACAGCTTATCCCTAAATTGAAGGGTCCAGTGGAGGGAATGGGAGAGAGGGAGAGAGAGAGAGGGAAAGTAGGAGTGAAAGTGAGAGAGAAAGAGTGAGAATGAGAAAAGGAGAGGGTGAGAGTCCTAATAATAACCTTAGCGTTTGTTCAGTGAGGCAGCCCTTCTTTCAGTCAAGGATGTAGGCCAGGAGTGTTGGGTCACACCTGTGAAAGGAAAATATCTTGGGCCCCCAAAATCACTAAGGAAAACTCAAGCTGGGAACTGCTTAGGGCAAACCAGCCTCCCATTCTTTTCAAAGTTACCCTCTGCTCGCTAAGATAGGTGCATATCCGATTGCCTCCATTGGAGAGGCTAATCAGAAACTCAAAAGAATGCAACCATTTGTCTCTCACCGGTGACCTGGAAGTTCCCTCCCCGCTAGGAGTCTTCCTGCCTTTGCTTCAAGTTGTCCCGCCTTTCCAGATGTACTTCTTACATATATTGATTGATGTCTCACGTCTCCCTAAAATGTACAAAACCCAGCTATGCCCGACCACCTGGGGCACATGTCATCAGGATGTCCTGAGGCTGAGTAACAGGTGTGTCCTCAACCTTGGCAAAATAAAGACTTTCTAAATTAATTGAGACCTGTCTCTGATTTTCTGGGTTCACATTTTGGTAACCATGAAGGGATTCTGAGTGGAGATGCCCCTGACCTCTCACAAATCTCCTTTTGGTGCCTGGTACCAGCAAGAGCTAACTTTATAGCTCAAATCAATAGGACAATTTGCTGAGGTCTGAGAGCACCTTCCAGAGAATCCCTGATCTCCCAAAATCTGGTTGAGATCTAGTTTATTTTGCTGTACAACTCCTTTTTGGGGGACTTTACTTGCTTCCAACTGGAAGGCATGACGATGGAAGGCAGGTACCTCCTTTATGGAGCTTGAGCTCCCTTCCAACAGGGAAGATAAGTTTTGTTTCATTTGTTTCCTGCTTCTAGGATGGTAGAGAGCAATCTACAGCTTGAGACCCATCACTAAGAAACTGGTTTGGGATTCTGTCTTGCAAATTACTTTGAACAACAAACGTTAGTATTTAACAACCAGCTGGTGTTAATTTCTGCTTACACTTACAGCACTCAGAAATCATATAATTTGTGTGATCATTGTTAGTTTTGCTTAATGGTTTTGTTGTTTGTTTCTGTCTTGGTCAAATCCGAAGGGGAACCCTAAATTATGGGGAACAAGGTCTCTGAAGTGGGAGGAAAATGGCCATCAAAAGGAAAAAAAAGATTTTTAATTTTAACTACAAAAGGGGCTTTATTTACATAAGAAGGCCACCTTTTTTGCCAGCCAGACCAAACTGAAAGAGCAATGGCTGTACTTCTGAAATAGCAGCATTTAGTCCTAGCTGAAATATGTAATAAAATAAAAAAAAAAATTTTTTTTAAGGAGCTCCACGGTTAAAAGTCAGCTTAATGAAAAAGCTAACAGCCAAGATATGTGTGTGTATGTGTATGTGTGTATGTGTACATGTTTGTATTTGAAAGGCTTTCCTGTTTTGTTTTGGTTTTTGGTCTGTTTTTCTCTCCTTTTTTTTGGTCTGTTTTTTTCCTTTTTCTTCCCAGTTGACTGAGTTCTGTTTTCACCTGATTTTTTGACTAACATAGTTACTGCAACACAGGTTACTCTTGGATTTTTAAGGAAGAGTGTAGTTTAATTTTATGTTTAATTTGACTCAAATAAAAATGAAAGTGTCTCCCTCTAGTACCACCAGACTTTTTCTCTCTGTACCTTATGATGCAAATTTTGCTATTTGATTTTCACCTAAGTTGCTTCCTTTAATGTGCAAACTTAAGGCTATTTAGCTGACAACTACCTAGGGTGGTAAAACAAATTATCAAGAATCTGAAAGTCTATAATACGAAAAAAGGTGGGGGGGGTGTAAATCTATAAAATGTACTTCCATCGGCATGCCTAATATGTCTTTATATGTATTTAGGTGTTGTGTGCACAATGTTTCACTACTAAAAATATATAAAAGAGCTCTAATTAATTGGCTTAAAAAAAGTGCTTAAATCAGATACCAAAAAAGACTAGTCACATGCTTTTAAAGGTTATATAACTTAAGTAAAATCTTTAATAAATAAGCTGGCTTTAAAATTTTTGGTAAAGGGCCGGGCGTGGTGGCTCATGCCTGTAATCCCAGCACTTTGGGAGGCCGAGGCAGGCGGATCACGAGGTCAGGGGATCGAGACCATCCAGGCTAACATGGTGAAACTCCGTCTCTAGTAAAAATACAAAAAATTAGCCGGGTGTGATGCGGGCACCTGTAGTCGCAGCTGCTTGGGAGGTTGAGGCAGGAGAATGGCAGGAACCTGAGAGGCGAAGCTTGCAGTGAGCCGAGATGGCGCCACTGCACTCCAGCCTGGGTAACAGAGCAATACTCCGTCTCAAAAAAAAAAAATTATTGGTAAAGTAATATTATAAGTGTCTTAAGAATTGCCAGCATATATTTTTGTTTGCATTTATTAATCAAGCAATTTCATACTTATCCTTGCCAAATACTGTAAGGTGTCAAAACTTGGCATGGGTTACAAAACTGTAAACCCAGCCCAAAACAGAATGATCTTTGCTTGTGTAGTTTTTAATAAGTAAGACATTCATATGGGTTTAAGGAAAATAGCTGCATCTCAAGTTTAGTAAGATTATCATAACTTCTAAACCTGTGGCTTTAGGCAGTCTAGTCCACAGACAATAAGGAGGTTTGTTTTGGGAAAGAACTGTTACCGTCTTTGTTTCAAAGCTAACCTATAAACCAAGTTTCTCCTAAAGTTAGCTTGGCCTGTGTTCAGGAATGAACAAGGACAGCTTGGAGGTCAAGAGCAAGATGGAGTCAAGTCAAAATTTTTTCACTGTCTCAGTTATAATTTTGCCATGGTGGTTTCATAACTTTAAATAATGACTATCACATTTTTCATAAAAAATCTAGGTAAACTATTAAAATAAATAATTAGGTAAATGTAATGGGATAAATACTTGTAGACAAACTGGTCATAATTTAGAATATAAAGTTGTATTACATTAAATAATAGATATCTCATTATTTGGGAATTTTCCGATAAAAGAAGTTTCAGTGATAAAATTTTTTTTAAATAAAGGTCATTACATCCATGTCTCTTCTTGTAGGTGCTTTTTTGTTTGTTGGTTTGTTATTTTTTTGAGACAGAGTCTTGCTGTTTTCACCCAGGCTGGAGTGCAATGGTACAATTTCGGCTCACTGCAACTTCCTCCTCCCAGGTTCAAGCAGTTCTCCTGCCTCAGCCTCCCAAGTAGCTGGGACTACAGGTCTCTGCCACCGTTTCTGGCTAATTTTTGTATTTTTAGTGGAGACAGGGTTTCACCATGTTGGCCAGGCTGGTCTTAAACTCCTGACCTCAGGTGATCCACCTGACTCAGCCTCCCAAAGTGCTGGGATTACAGGCGTGAGCCACTGCACCCGGCCTCTGTATATGCTTTTAAAGCCCTTGTAACATTGACTTACAGGGCTTTAACTCCTGGGTTTAAAAAGGACATCAAGTCCTGCTAAATCTTAAAAACTGATGGAAATTAAAGCCTCATCTTCAGGCCCCATAGAAGATGCCAATCAAAATAAACTGCATGCCTGATATACAGGGCAAGAAATTAAAGCTATTCAATGCCTCAAGGCCCAGGGACTACTGTGAAAGAGGTGGGCCCATAAGATTGTAAGGGCCGATTTTGAAAGTTAAAATAAGTTCACTTTCTCTATAAATTAATCATTAGTGTCAAAGGCACACTGATGCAAAACTAGTATATGGATCCCTGTGTCAGATTAAGAAGGTTTTCTAGAAGCATAACCAACACCTTAATAAAGGTTATAAAGGTTATAAAAGGCTTGTGGAAGTTATATTTTATAATCAAGATTAAATTTTATAGATTGTTTAAAAAATTTTGAAGAACAAATGTAATAGGCTTCATGCTGTTTTTATTAGGGCTTCTTATTTTGAAAATTAAGTCTCTTTTCACAAAGAATGAAGGTTTTCACTTTCTTTTTTAAAAAATACTTGAATTATCACTTTGGTTAAATAAATGACTTTACAATGACCTGTAATCCTATTTTGCAATATCAAGTGTTTTAAACCTTTGATATTTGGCAAACTTTCTAAAATCAAATCATAAATTATGTCTTTTCCTAATCTAATTAATCCTTTAAGACACTAGGTTCCCTAAAGACCAAAAAATGACATAATTTGGCTTATTTGGTATAAAAATTATACAGGAAGCATTGTCAAATATAAAGTGGTATTTAGTTTTCTTTGGGCTGTATTTGTATAAATATATTATTAATATGTGTTCCAAAATTATGGGAAACTCCTATAATTCTGATATAACTTAGTGTACATTATCAGTAATAGTCATAATTGTTATAACCATTGTGTGCCACAGAGGTAACAAATTTTCTTGTCAATTGTGTCTTTTGACTATGACTGTCTTAAAACTTCTTTTTCATCCATGGACAATTGTTGTCTTGTTTTGTTCCTCTTTAGAGGGTGGTTTTATAATCAGCTATAAAACTTCAACAGGTGCTTTAAATGCAGATTTCTAATGCCTTTGTAGATTGTGATATCAGAATGTAGGAAAAACTTTCAGAACTCGTGGAGAGCTAAAATATTCATGAGTATCAAGCAGAACACAGGACTTAACTGCATGGACTGAAACAATCTTTTTGACTTTTTGTTTAAAAGTGTTTACTGATCCTTTGTTTTTTCAGACCCTTAAAACATTTCTTCTGAGCTACTGACAGTTTTTAACAATTTAGAATACTCCCATGAACAAAATTTGGAGGACATTTGTTTCTCTCTAACTGATTTGTCTGGAATTTGGAAACTATTTGTGAATATTCTTAACTTATGGCAATACAGCTATTTGCATAAGTGCAATAGGAATCTGTTTTCATTTGTAACAGGACACATTGGAGAAACTGGTTATTTTACCAAGGCTTTGACTGGAATGCTGTGCTTTCCTTTAAAGAATCAAACTTGACTTACGGAGCCAATAAAGCCCTTGGGAAAACTGGCTTCAAATTTTGTGTACACAGTCCCTGTACAGGGTTTCTGACCTGTGGTAAAAACAGAATGCCACTTTCTGACAGGCACAGAACTCCCAGGTTAAACTTGGAACCTCAAGAGGAGAGAAAGTCGTAAGTATTTGATGGCACAAATCCATGGCTGGGCTTGGCTTTTAAAAAGTCTTATCTGAGTTTCCTTCTATGGAACAGAGTTCCATCAAAGCCAATTTAAAAACCTATGTAAAAATAATTATTCCTGCTGCACTATATACAAATAATTAGGCCAAGTATAATAAGCAAACCAGTGCTATCATGATTTGTCTTTAGTAAAATGGGAAACTGGAGAGAGAAAAAAATTGTGTTTCAAAACACAATTATACCTGTTAGTATAATAAACAGATAGTATACCTGTTAGATTCTAGTCACGCCTAATTTTTTTTGTTGTTGTTGTTTTTTCCCCCATTTTTATTATTTTCTACAGTTTGGACCAAATTCTAATTTTTCTTGGCTACAAGTCTTCAAAATAATGTTTTCAATTTTTTTCTTTTTCTTTTCCATTTTTCCTAATTTGGAGTCACTAACATCTAAGCTGTGCTTTCTTCAAACCATGAGAACTGAAGCCAGACAATTTAAACTTCAGAAGAAAATAACAGTAACCAATTTACATACATAAGCCACTTTCCTATCTACCTACTAATGTATGGACTTCAGAGTAATGTGGCCTACATCGATTTTTCCAGGATTGTTCTTTCGTTTGTTGTTTTTCCCCCTTTCTCCCCCTAATTTTCTTTTCACAGGACAGGAGACTTCACAACCTGCTAAAATGAACTTTCGGGACCTACCCATCTAGGAGCAAACCATCCTAGCCATGAAAGATCAGGTGAAACCTGAAACCAGAGACTTTTTTTTTTTTTTTTTTGTAAAATCATTTCTCCAAAAGATTTTTAAAAAGAAAAAGGTGAAATGTGAAAGGAAAATACCTTGGGTGCCAAAAATCACTAAGGAAAACTCAAGCTGGAAACTGCTTAGGGCAAACCTGCCTCCCATTCTATTCCAAGTTATCCCTCCCCTCACTAAGATAGATGCATATCTGATGGCCTTCTTTGGAAAGGCTCATCAGAAACTCAAAAGAATGCAACCATTTGTGTCTCACCTATTTGTGCCCTGGAAGTTCCCCCCACACTTCAGTTTTCCTGCCTTTGCTTCAAGTTGTCACCCCCTTTCCAGACCAAACCAACTTACTTCTTACATATAATGATTGATGTTGTCACGCACCTCCCTGTGAAGAGACCACCAAACAGGCTTTGTGTGAGCAATAAAGCTTTTTAATCACCTGGGTGCAGGCGGAGTGAGTCTTGAGTCGGAAAAAGGAGGGAGATCGCAGTCTTATAGGATTTGGGTAGGTAGTAGAAAATTACAGTTAAAGGGGGTTGTTCTCTTGCAGGCAGGGGCGGGGGTCACAAGGTGCTCGGTGGAGAGTTCCGGAGACTTAATATCCAGGAGAAGGAATGTCACAAGGTAATGTGATCAGTTAAGGGAGGAACTGGCCATTTTCACTTCTTTTTGTGATTCTTCAGTTGCCTCAGACCATATGATGTATAAGTGCAGGCTTGGGCTCAGAGGCCTCACAGAGCTCTCATGTCTCCCTAACATGTATAAAACCAGGCTGTGCCCCAACTACTTTGGGCACATGTTGTCAGGACTTCCTGAGACTGTGTCTCGGGCGCATCCTCAATCTTGGCAAAACAAACTTTCTAAATTAACTGAGACCTGTCTCAGATTTTGTGGGTTCATGTGCCTGTAAACACAACACTTTGGGAGACCAAGACAGGACTATCACTTGCACCCAGGAGTTTGAGACCAACCTGGGCAACGCAGAAAGACTCTGTCTCTACAAAAAATAAAAATTAGCCAGCCATGGTGGCACGCACCTGTGTTCCTGGCTATTCAGGAAGCTCAGGTAGGAGGATCGCTTGAGTACAGGAGGTCAAGGCTGCAGTGAGCTGTGTTCGCGCCACTGCAGTCCAGCCTGGGCGACGGAGTGAGACTGTGTCACACACACACACACACACACACACACACACACACAGGCCGGGCACGGTGGCTCACACCTGTAATCCCAGCACTTTAGGAGGCTGAGTTGGGCAGATCACAAGGTCAGGAGTTCGACCACAAGGTCAGAAGCCTGGCCAATATGGTGAAACCCTGCCTCTACTAATAACACAAAAATTAGCCAGGCATGGTAGCGTGTGCCTATAGTCCCAGCTACCGGTCAGACTGAGGCAGGAGAATCGCTTGAACCCAGGAGGCGGAGGTTGCAGTGAGTCAGTGTCATGCCACTGCACTCCAGCCTGGGTGACAGAGTGAGACTCTGTCTCCAAGAAAAGAGAAAAGCATGTAGTTAACTTGCAATGACACCAAAAACAGTTTCTTCTCCTTCCTCCCGCAAGGCTCTTGTATTGGTTTGAACCCCTAGAGCGGGCTAACAACACACGGCAGTGTGGAGCAACAAGCTGTTTTAATAAGAGCCTGAGTGCAGACAGACTGAAGCCTAAAAGGGCAGCAACCCCAAATGAGGACGGGGCAGGGGTTTTATAGTCTCCTATAAAGAGGAAGTGTCTCAGACTGAGGTAACCCCTACGTAGTACCGGGGTCGCCTATCTCTTGGTCTTCAGGCCACCTCTCTTCCTGTTTCTGCTACCTTGCTGACGCACGCTGATGACGTAAGTGGCTTTGCGCCTTGGGACCGGGCCTGAGAAGGGAGGAGTTATGCATCCCCCCGCCAGCTTCAAGGTCCCGGGGAAAGTCTTTCACCTCCCTTTTTCATGCTCCTTCTTGGTCAAATCCAAAGAAAAACCGGATGGCAAAAGAGCCCAGAACCTATTGGTGAGTTACATGTAAGTCAACCTCCGTGGGAGAAGTCAGGCAGAGATGAAACTGGGGGTGAAAAGCTGTGAGGGTGAAAGTGGATTCAGTGGGGCCCGTGGAAGACACACAGCACCGTGGATTCCCCTCGCAAGCTTAAGGCCCGCTAGTTGGAATTTAAGGAAAAGAAAACAATTTTTTTTTTTTTGAGACGGAGTTTCGCTCTTGTTGCCCAGGCTGGAGGGCAGTGACGCGATCTTGGCTCACTGCAACCTCTGCCTCCTGGGTTCAAGCGATTCTCCTGCCTCAGCCTCCCGAGAAGCTGGGACTACAGGCTGCGTCATCACGCCCGGCTAATTTTGTATTTTAGTAGAGGCGGGGTTTCTCCATGTTCGTCAGGGGAGTTCGGAGTTTCTCGAACTCCCCACCTCAGGTGATCCACCCGCCTTAGCCTCCCAAAGTGCTAGGATTACAGGTGTGAGCCACTGCGCCCGGCCCAGAAAACAAGGATTTTAATAGAGCTATCATTTTGTGAGAAACAGAGCTAACATATAGGATTGGACTGCTGTCAAATCGCTTAACTCAAATCAGAGATCTTAGCCAGTATCAGGCTTTCCTAATAATTTCAAGGATCTGCAGAGAAATGAGGGGAAATGGGGATAGAGGGGAAGTGAAAAAGTTAAGAGATTTCTGCTGAACACTAGGAGAGCGATGGCAACTCCTTTTACTTATCAGGATAGAATAGACTATGACATGATAACAACGCCAAGCTGTCAATTGCTTTACAAAGGTTTGTTTCTTGCCCATGAAATGCCCACTGTATATCTGGAGGGCGGTCTAGGACAGCTGTGCTGCATATAGTTTAAGGCTTGTAATGGTTCATTTTCTGTGTTAACTTGACTGGGCTCAGGCATGCCCAGATAACTGGTAAAATATAATTTCTGGCTGTGTCAACAGGCTCAGACAAAGCAGAGACAGGCTTGGGACATCAAGGGTAGACACCCCAGTCCTGTCTTCCCACATTGCACATGGCCCAGGATAGTAGGTGAGGTTTCTAGGTGAAGTCCGTGGGCTTCCTCACATAGCAGGAAGCTTTAAATTGTTAAACGGTTTCTCTTTTACACCCAGAGAGTTCCACAGCCTTTGAGCCATGCTCCAGGGAGTCCTGCCTCCTGGATCCTGGATCCCGGATCCCATTGACTTTAAGCAGGGACCTCAGCCAGAGATCAGCCTGCTAGGGACACTCAATGGATGTGTTTCTTCCTTTAAGCAAATATCATTGTCTATTTACCCAGAGGCTCAGTGGAGAAACAGGTTAAACCAGATTACCTACTTTGGTTTCTTTATCCCCAGGTCAACCTCCAACACCCCCAGGTAAGGGAAGGAATGGATTAGAGGCAGCCGCTTTACTCCTTCCTCCCATAAACTCTATTTCTAACATTTAAAAGAAGAGGTGTGTGTGAGAGACTGAGAGAAAGAGAATCATTATTATTATGATATAGAGATGAGAAAGATTCCTTAACTATGATATAGGAAGAGAAAGTGAAAAACATGAAGGCAGGAAGACCACTCACTGGGTCTTCCTTGTATAGGACTGGCATGTGGAAATCAGCAATACCTCTTACTGAAACCATCTTTGAAAATGATAACTGAGGAAATTAAGACATGAAAGAAATCAGACCTAACTGACTCCATCTTGCTTCTAAACTTTAAGCTGTCCTTGTTTATTCCTGGGCGTAGGCTGAACTAACTTTGGGAAGGAATTCAGTTCGTGGTTGGACTCTGAAACAAAATTGATAATAGCCCTTTCCTGAAAGAACCCCCTTCTGCCAGGGGACCAGTCTGCCTTTGCAGGACTAACAAATTAGCTACAAGATTAGAAATTACAGTTTAGGGGTCAAGTGGCCTCTAGTTCCAAGAGTCTGAACCTCCCCATGTTACTCCTGGGGATACCATCACTGTTGTAAAACCTAACATCAGTACTCGAGATATTTTTCAGACCCTACACTGGATGGATCAGCTGACACCCCCAGATGAGTAATCTGGCTCAGCCAGTTCTGCCATCCCACCCAGGAACAGAAGATGGCAAGAAAAACTCACTTCAACTCCCTATGATTCCATCTCTAACCTGACCATCAGCACTCCCCACTTCCCAAGCGCCTACCCTTCAAATTATCTCTAAAAACTCTGATCCCCTAACAAACGCTCAGGGAGACTGATTTGAATAATAAAACCCCGATGTGAATTACCCTTTCTCCATTGCAATTCCCCTGTCTTAATAAATCGGTTCTGTCTAGGCGGTGGGCAAGGTAAACCCACTGGGCATTTACATTATCCTGAACCATCTTCAAATGTCAGGCAACCATAAAGCAAGATGAAACTTGGATTACTTCCTTTCAGGGAGGTTACAGGTATAACCTCGTGTCCCTGCCTAACACACACACATCCTTTGTCCAGCACCATTGGACTGGGCACCTTCCAGGAACAATCAGCACGGTGCTTCTCACATCAGAGTCTCAGGCCACCAGTACCTCTTCCATGTAGATGAGGCATGGAGCACTTGGATTTCCTTTTTTTGAAGGAGATGATGTAGCAAACCCTCTAAAATCCAGGATTGTAAGCAGCGCTGGGGAAGCTGAGGGGGTGTCACAGCTGAGACTGGGAGTAAATTGTTTACCTGCTGAAATTGTAAGCACAGTTTTGTACAAGTGTGTATTTCTCCAGGATAGCGTTCAGAATACATATCAGGTTCTCAGAAAGGATTGAGGGCCTGTAAAAGTTTAGCCAGTAAAACTACATGGTGTTTTGAGGGCGTTTTTGGTTGATTTTAGAGACAGGGTCTTGGTCTGTCACCCAGGTTGGACACAGTGGTGCAATCATTGCCCTTGAACTCCTGGGCTCAGGCAGTTCTCCTTCCTCAACCTCCTAAATAGCTGAAACTACAGACCCGAGCCACCACACTCAGCTAATTTTAAAAATTAGTTTCAGAGTCAGGGTCTTGCTCTGTCCCCTGGGCTGGAATGTAGTGGTGCCATCATAGCTCACTGCAATCTTGAACTCCTGGGTTCAAACCATCCTCCTGCCTCAGCCTCTTGAGTAGCTGGGATTACAGGCACATGCCACCCAATTTTAATTATTTTTTTTTTAGAGATGGGGGTCTTGCTATGTTGCTAAGCCTGGTCTCAAACTCCTGGCCGCAAGCAATCCTCTAGCCTCTGCCTCTCCAAGCACTGGGATTATAGCCATGAGCCACTGCACCTGGCTCCTACATGGTATTTTTAACAAATGCAGATCCAGGGACAGATAAGTTGAGTCCCACTGCCAGGGTCTGACCCTGGTGCACACTGTTTGGCCCCTGGTCCATCCTGGTCATTAACAGGAGCTTCAGAGCCCAATGGTAACCCTGAGAGTGAGCACAGTCTCATATTCCAAATGACTTCAGAGACACTGTCAACCATTATGAATATAAAACCCTTATTGTAAAAGGAAATTAAATGTGAAGAGTAGAACTTACCCTTTCGTTTTGTTAGAGAAAGACTCAATGCCATATTGCAGATTTTTGCATTTCTCCGTCAGTTGGGGCGACTTCTCATTCAGATATGTGCTGTTTCATGAAAGAGATTTTTAAAAAGATTGATTTACAATGAGAGCTTATAAGATATTGTTAACAAAAATCAGATTTAATTGATAAGGTGTGTCCAAATGAAGTCTGATTTTTACTCCATTATTGGATTTCTCCATGGAAAAGGAAATTAATATTTTCACCTCTGATGGGTCTAAATGAAAAAAAAAGAAAAAGAAAAAGCTTATGCTCTAAAGTCAAACATAAAAGAACTCTATTTTGAGGACTTTTTTTTTTTTTGAGATGGAGTTTCGCTCTTGTTGCCCAGGCTGGCGTGCAATGGCACGATCTCAGCTTACTGCAACCTCCGCCTCCGTGGTTCAAGCGATTCTCCTGCGTCAGCCTCCCCAGTAGCTGGGGTTACAGGCACCTGCCACCACGCCCCACTCATTTTGTATTTTTAGTAGAGACGGAGTTTCTCCATATTGGTCAGGCTGGTCTCAAACTCTCGACCTTAGATGATCCACCCACATTGGCCTCCCAAAGTGCTGCGATTACAGGCATGAGCCATCATGCCCCCTCCTCTGAGGACTTTATACTGGCAGGTTTTCATATTCTGAGGTTAGTATTTACAATGAACAAGTTATTTAATAGTTTTAATCACTGCATTTATTTTATTTTATTTTTATTTATTTATTTTTGAGACGGAGTCTCGCTCTGTCCTCCAGGCTGGAGTGCAGTGGCGCATCTCAGCTCACTGCGAGCTCCACCTCTTGGGTTCATGCCATTCTCCTGCCTCAGCTTCACGAGCAGCTGGGACTACAGGCGCCCGCCACCACATCCGGCTTATTTTTTGTATTTTTTTAGTAGAGACGGGGTTTCACCATATTAGCCAGGATGGTCTTGATATCCTGACCTTGTGATCCACCTGCCTCAGCCTCCCAAAGTGCTGGGATTACAGGCGTGAGCCACCATGCCCAGCCACATTTATTTTTAAGAGATGTTTTCTTTGGTAGAAAACATGCAGACATAGGAGAGCATTAACTCTCTCCACAATGAACACAAATCTGGCCTTTGATTATTCTGATAGCTGCGATATACTGGCCTGGTGCTATTTGTTTGATAAACTTTGAAAACTGGAGGTGGAAAAAAAAATCCAAAGTCAGGTTAAGGACATGGGTTACAAAGTTAGCCTGCCTAATGAGCCTCATGGACACAGGCATGTTATTTAACCCACTCCAGGCATAGACTTCCATATTTCTAAATCAAGGATAACAAATTGTACTTACCTCATAGTGTTATTGCCATGATATATATATGCTAAGAAAACAATGTAAACCACTTGTAACATGCATCACATATATTAAGTGCTCAACAAAAATCAACTATCTCTTTCCTTAGACTTAAAAAATATATATGCGGCCGGGTGCGGTGGCTCATGCCTGTAATCCCAGCACTTGGGGAGGCCAAGGCGGGCGGATCATGAGGTCAGGAGATCGAGACCATCCTGGCTAACACGGTGAAACCCTGTCTCTACTAAAAACACAAAAAAAATTAGCCAGGCGTAGTGGCAGGCGCCTGTAGTCCCAGCTACTCGGGAGGCTGAGACAGGAGAATGGTGTGAAGCCAGGAGGTGGAGCTTGCAGTGAGCCAAGTTTGCGCCATTGCACTCCAGCCTGGGCAACAGTGAGACTCTGTCTCAAAAAGAAGAAAATATATATATATATTTAGGTTATTTATATATATATTTAATAAATATATATAAATATATATAATTTAATATATATAATAATATATATATATAATAATATATATATATATATATTTAGGTTATTTAGAACAGAGAGGAAGAGAAAATAGACATGGTCTCATTCCCTAATGGAGCTTACAGTCTGATTAAGGAAAAAGATCAATCAACAAATAACCACACAAATGAATATGGAATTATGAACTGTGATTGGTTATGGTTGAACCAGAGTAGGTGGCTCAGAAGAGTAAGTCTCTACTCACACCAAGGGCTCAGAGGAGGCCTCCAAGGGAGTGTCATTTAGGTGGAGACACCCAAGGATGATCCAAACCAAGCGGGTAGTGCATTCAAGGCAGAGGAAAAAGTGTGTGCAGGCCAGGCGCAGTGGCTCACACCTCCAGTCCCAGCACTTTGGGGAGCTGAAGCAGGCGAATCACTTGAGCCCAGGATTCCAAAGCTGCAATGAGCCATGATCGGGCCACTGCATTGCAGCCTGGGTGACAGAGTAAGACCCTGTCTCAAAAAAATAAATGTGCAGTGGTTCCAAAATGGGGAGCAGTCTGGATTATCTGAGGAACTGAAAAGATAATAGGATTCAAGGCTGAAGAGCCGTGGGGTGATTGCAGAGAAATGGGGCAAGAGAGGAAGTGAAAAAGTTAGGAGGTTTCTGCAGGACTCCACGAGAGAGAGACGATGGCAACTCCTTTTACTTGTCAGGATAGAATAGACTATGATGTGATAAAAAACAACGTCAAGCTCTCAGTTGCTTATAAAACAAAAGTTTGTTTCTTGCCCATGAAATGCCCACTGTATGTCTGGAGGCCCATCTAGGGCAGCTGTGCTCCATGTGGTTTAGGGCTTGTGATGGTTCATTTTCTGTGTCAACTTCACTGGGCAAAGGGGTGCCCAGATAACTGGTAAAACGTGATTTCTGGGTGTGGCTGTGAAGGTATTTCTGGAACAGATGAGCATTTCAATCAGTAGATGGAGTGAAGGCTGCCGTCACCAACGTGGGTGGCGGCATCCAATCTGCTAAGCACTTGGATAGAACAAAAAGGTAGAGGAAGGGTGAGTTCACTTTTTTCTTCTTGAGCTTGGATGTCGTTTTCTCTTGCCCTTGGACATCGGTGCTCCTGGTTCTAGGGCCTTCATATTCAGACTGGGACTTAAACTGTTGGCCCCCTGGTTTCCATCAAAGTCTCCTCAGCCTTTGAGCTTAGACTGAACTACACCACTGGCTTTCCTGGGGCTCCAGCTTGGAGAAGGCAGGTCCTGGGACTTCTCAGCCTCCCCTAATTATGGGAGTTAATCCCTCATAATAAATCTCTTGCTATCTCTCTATTGCTTCTGTTTTTCTGGAGAACTCTGACTAATACAGTGATCCAAATTGCTTCAGTCTTATGGCACCTTCATTTCAATAACCTGCTTCCATAATTGATATGGCAAGAGAAGAACATGCTGGAAGGTCTTGCCCTATATCCAAATGTTTGAGCCAGAATTACAATGCATCATTAGCCAGAGCTGGTCACATGCCCCACCTGATTGCAACCTGGGAATCAGAAATGAACCACCCTCCTGTGTCCCCAGGGAGGAGATCTGACACAGGTGTGACTGGAGACTTCACCACACTTGTGTCCATCAGCGGGAAGAGAAGTGGACAGATTTGAGATCCACTCTAGAGGCAAGACTGACAGGAATTCATAGAAGATTGGATGTGGGAAGTGAGGGATAGGAAGGCATAAAGGTAAAGAAATAAACAAGACAGATTCATAATTAATTCTCCAATATTTCTCAGAAATGCTCTCTAAAAACACTGCCTGCAGAGTACACATGGGCTCACCAAAGTCCCTCTTAATCCTGAAAGGATTTATCTCCCCCGCCACTTCCTTCCCACCTCCCTCTAGTTAAGTCTCCACACATCACCCTCTGTGCTTTCTGAATGTATTATCATGCCGTCCAAGGATTTGTTTATTTCCCATTTGCCATGTATTTTATGCAAGCAGGACCGTTCATGAAGTGAATTACCAAGCCAGCAATGCTTTGAATTATGATGGTGTTGCAGTTTTGAATTGTGAAACTGTGACTGGTAGGCACCAATAGGATTGTGTCTCCTATGCCTCTTCTTAAATCAGATAGATTATCTTTTTAAATAAAAACTCAGAACAGGTTTAGTTGGGCAAACTAAAATCACAGAAGATACATGGAAACAAATGAGAGGATCTGGGGTAGAAGTGGAGGTGACAGAATGAAGTCCTGGGGACCAAACAGGGTCTTTGGAGTCAGCAAGGCCAGTCTCTGAATCCAGACTCCACTCTTTGACTTTAGCTTTCAAACTTTGGGATTGCCTTTAAAAAAAAAAAAAAAAGTCCTTACCCAGTAAAGGAATTTTAGGAATTTAATGGGGATGTGTATAAAAACACCTGACAAGTAGAAGTCAGTAAATAATTGTGTTCTTATTCTCTCAAAGTCATTATCGCATTATTTCCTCAAATTAGTCATTGTTATTGCCATAGAGGTAGGGAACATCTCACACTGGTAAGAAGTCACCTAGTAATGAAAGGTATAGACAGGGAAGCCCTTTTAGTTATCTTTGCCTCTATATCTTCCCTGTCCCCTCCTTTTCATTTCAAGAGTCTTCAGAGTTTTCTTCCTTTTTTCATCTAATGTCGTTCAAACTTGCTCCAAAAAGAGACCTTCTCAATTCTGGGATGTGACAGGACACTAGCTGTGAGCAGATCCCTTCTAAGAGGTTGGTGCACACCACAAGCGAAGACGTTGGGTTGAGTCCTTTCTAAAAAAAATGCTGATTTGGGGACATCTCTCAGACAAGTCATAGGGGATTGAGAGAAATTGATCAAGGTGAAAGTAGAAATTGCAAAGACTCTGAACCAGAAACAACGTAGTGGCACAAGAGATGGCTGCAAGACAAGCGTGGGTTGATGTGTAAGCCCAGGAAGGATTACTGGGTGATATGGTTCGACTGTGTCCCCACCCAAATCTCATCTTGAATTATAGCTTTCACAATTCCCACGTGTTGTGGGAAGGACCCTGTTGGAGATAATTGAATCATGGGGGCAGTTTCCTCCATACCGTTCTCATGGTAGTGAATAAGTCTGATGGTTTTATAAGGGGAAACCCTATTCACTTGATTCTCATTCTCTCTCTTGTCTACCACTATGTAAGACGTGCCTTTTGCCTTCTGCCATGATTGTGAGGCCTCCCCATCCACGTGGAACTGTGAGTCCATTAAATCTCTTTTTCTTTTAAATTACCCAGTCTCGGGTATATCTTTATCAGCAGCATTAAAATCGACTAATACACTGGGGATCATATCACATCTTGCTGCAGGAGAGCTCCTTTCCAGGTAGAAGGCCAGGATATGAATGGAGAAGGACCCACCTAAAACTAACCAAGTTAGAAGTCTGAGCAGTTGAGGCTAGGGAGAGAAAAAGAATAGGATTCAGTAGGGTTGCTAAGCAAACTCTAAGAACAAAAACCCTGGGACCAGATTCTTGCAGGCTCGAAGTATGAATTCTGTTTCTGTCAATTCTGAGACTAAAAAAATTTTTTTTTAAATTTTATTCCGATTTTCTGTTGAAAGCACTTCTTAAAAACTTGCTGGGTGCAGTGGTTCATGCCCGTAATCCCAGCACTTTGGGAGGCCAAGGTGGGTGGATCATCTGATGTCGGGAGTTCAAGACCAGCCTGACCAACATGGAGAAACCCTATCTCTACTAAAAATAAAAAATTAGCCGGATGTGGTGGTGGGTGCCTGTAATCCTAGCTACTCGGGAGGCTGAGGCAGGAGAATCACTTGAACCCGGGAGGCGGAGGTTGCAGTGAGCCAAGATCGCGCCATTGCACTCCAGTCTGGGCAACAAGAGTGAAACTCAAAAAAAAAAAAAAAAAAAAAAACCACATACATACACACACACACACACAAATTAAAAAAAAAAAAAAACTTCTTATCAGAATTAGCTGAAACAGAAAGAAAGGACCTGTTCACAACAGAACTGCCAAACTATACAGTTGAGCTTGCCCACAAAGAGACAAGTCATGGGAGAGACCATGGCTACTACCCTCATGGTGTTCTGCTAGAACTCTGTAGTCAGCTTAGCATGAGAAGCCTCCGACCCATGCGTGGAGATGGCTCTAACTGTTCTGCCAGTGCTTCTCTAATTGCTCCATTAGAAGATCATAATCTTTGCTCACATGTCACTGTGCAAGATTATTTTTCTGCCCACTTGTAGCATTTGTCACATCTTGACAGCCCTCTCAATTCCCTGATCCACTGACATCTTGTCACCTGGCAAATCTGCAATAACGTAGCAATACAGCCCCTGGCATCCTATATTCCTATACCTGACACATGAGGCGTGCTGGAAAAAAACTCATGCGGGTGGGTTGGTGCCTTGGTAAATTCATGGTGTCCAATTTGCAGGGCCTTTTGTGTACCTTGGCAATTCCATTACATGCCCAGTTCCCTCCACGGCTATACCAGGCATCCACTGTTTCCTATTGTCTGCCTGTTCTCTGGACTCCTAACTTCTCATTTAACTGTTCTCCTTTTTCAGAGAAACATGATGCAGGTGGGTGAGCATTGGCCTGTAAATACAAACCATCCTGACTTTCCATCTCAGAGAAAGAAATGTCTCCCCTCTCACAAAAGAATAATCCACCTGCCATCACATCCCTCTATCTCCTCTGAGATCCAGCCCATCCCGTGATTTTTCTCTCTCCTGAATCTTTCCCTTCTCCCTACCACGGTCTCCTTTCCCAGCTCAATTCCATCTCAAAATCAAAAACAAACAAAATCACCCATTCTGCTATGCTCCTTCATCTATTGCCTTACCTTTCATTCAGAGTGCAACCAACTCTTGTCCCTTTTCTTTACCTGCAAATCCACTAAACCATTGTTGGAAAGCATCACCAAGTCCAAGAGCTCTTTCAACATTTGCCACTTCACCTCCGAGGGTATGTGAACCGCTAACAACTCACTCAGTACCTGGTTTCCACCACAGTCCTCTCTTCTTGTCCTTTGACCTCTGACTACTATTCAGGGTCCTTTCACAGGTTCTTTCTTGGGCCAGTGCATAAGAGTGGGTGTTTCCTATGAGTCTTCTTTTTCTGATGTGGATTTAAAGTAAGTGGCTGGTATTCAGTTTACCGGTGTTCCCCCACACACTGCTCTATGTCTCGTGTCTTAGCCTGCTGGCTTCCTCTAAACATCTCTGCCAACCTCTTTCCCCTTCAGCTCCATCCTCATTTCCTCTGCAGTGGGTTGTCTTGTGTGCACATTTTTTTTTTTTCAGACGAAGTCTCACTCTTGTCCCCCAGGCTGGAGTTAAATGGCGCATTCTCGGCTCAGTGCAACCTCTGCCTCCCGGGTTCAAGCGATTCTCCTGCCTCAGCCCCCTGAGTAGCTGGGATTACAGGCGCCTGCCACCAAGTCCGGCTAATTTTTATATTTTTAGCAGAGACGGGATTTCACCATGTTGGCCAGGCTGGTCTCGAACTCCTGACCTCAAGTGATCTGCCCACCTTGGCCTCCCAAAGTGCTGGGATTACAGGCATGAGCCACCGTGCCCGGCCTCCTGTGCACATTTGATCACATCATCATTTCCCTGCTCAAAGACCTTCCATCCCCATCACTCTTGAGATGTGCTCTGTACTCCTTATTAACTGGGCATGCAAAACCATCCACTGCCCGGCCCCTGCCTGTATTTGTTAACCATTAATTGGTGCACATTTCCCTTTTTTAATTCCTTCCAGTCTTACATTATGGCTTCTGGCTGCTTTTATTATTTGATTACAGAATTTGTTTGGTACTGGCAACAAAGACTTTAGGCATGTTTTCATCACTTCAGTATGTTGGGGGGGGGGGAATCTTTAATAAGGTTGGAAAGAAAAGATACACAAAAACAAGCAGTTCTGCTATCACGGTTATCCACATATGGTTGATGTGCTTTTAAAAATTTATATCTGTATAAGTCATTCTTGAGTTGAGAGTGATCACTTTACAAGCCCCGCTGACAAGATTCCACAGAATAGCCAAAAACTTAAAGACTACAGTGGCTACTACCAAGTAAGAAAAATTAAGACTCGCCGGGCGCGGTGGCTCAAGCCTGTAATCCCAGCACTTCGGGAGGCCGAGACGGGCGGATCACGAGGTCAGGAGTTCGAGACCATCCTGGCTAACACGGTGAAACCCCGTCTCTACTAAAAAATACAAAAACCTAGCCGGGCGAGGTGGTGGGCGCCTGTAGTCCCAGCTACTCGGGAGGCTGAGGCAGGAGAATGGCGTAAACCCGGGAGGCGGAGCTTGCAGTGAGCTGAGATCCGGCCACTGCACTCCAGCCCGAGGGACAGAGTGAGACTCCGTCTCAAAAAAAAAAAAAAAAAAAAAAAGAAAAATTAAGACTCTGGGGCAGGCATGGTGGCTCACGCCTGTAATCCCACATTTTGGGAGGCTGTGGCAGGTGGATCACCTGAGGTCAGGAGTTCAAGTGCAGGCTGGTCAACATGGCAAAATCCCGTCTCTACTGAAAATACAAAAATTAGCTAGGCACGGTGGCACGTGCCTGTAATCCCAGCTACTCAGGAGGCTGAGGCAGGAGAATCACCTGAACCTGGGAGGCAGAGGTTGCAGTGAGCTGAGATTGCACCACTGCACTCCAGTCTGGGTGGCAGAGCAAGCAAGACTCCATCTTAAGAAAGAAAAAAAAAAAAAAATTAAGACTCTGATAATGTGAAGAATGCCTCTTGAAGGAAACAAACTATTCAATCCCTATAAAATAATGCCAGAAGTGCTTACCAATCATCCACAAAGACCTCTAAAACTTAGAATTGATGTCACCCTCTGCATATGACTCATAATTAATACAATCATGCAATCAGTCCCCTGGCCAAGTAAAACATCCCAAAGAATAATCTGCATATGGGTGACAAAGGAGTTTCAAGAATATCCCAAATTCTATTTACAGTGACCATACAGGGGCTAAAACAGGATTATAAATTTAAATGTAAAGCTTAAAACCAAATCATTGTTACTCTCTGAAGAAAGAATGCTTTAATAGACAGGGAATATTATCAAAGAACAGAAAACCCAACTAGTTATAAGGTTCTTTCTGTATACTTAGAAACACTATGTCCTCATTCCAGGGATGAGGAGCCAGGAGAGCATCCTAGCCACCAGCATCCTGAACACTGTAGTGGGATGTAACAGGCTGACCTGCCCGTGGGACAGAGGCCACAGTCATTACCTGTATTCCAACTTGCAGCTCATTAAGCAAACTTCTAATTATAATGTAGCCACTGCCCCCCAACACATACACACCATGTAGTTTTCCTGAGGGAGAAAGGCAAGCATCCTAAGTACTGCATGGTTTGAGTATTCTTTTTAATTAACAAATTAATATTCTGGTTTATAAATCATCTTGTATGAATCTGGTTAACAAAAGTCTGCCTTCATATATCCATTATCTCAGGAACTGACAAAATCAAGTTATGGTGCCTACAAAGATGAGGGGCAGATTGTGGCTGCCTTTTAATTTCATCATTCACTGGATATCTGTGCCAGAGAATGGTTCTGGAGATAAAACAAGGTACAAGACAGTTTCTTTGCTGCCTTGAAGCAAACAGCCTGGTGGGGATGACAGACAAGTAAACACACAATTACCATCTGAGCTTGCAGAATGAAAGCCAGCTATCTTCTGTAATCATATTAATTTCAAGAAACCATGATTCTGTGTTTTGGTGAATGCCATTTAATTCAAAATAGAGGAACTTTTCCTAAAATGACTTCATAGAACTTCATTCTTTTATCCACAAACATTGCAGGCAGCTTAAAATTGCAAAAATGTCTGCAAATAATCTCTGCTTAGTTGGCTTTTATTTGCCTTCAGTTACCCTCAATGAAGATTAATTAGCTAGTTCTCTGCTTCTGAGTCAGTTACCATAATGTATTTTGCTCTCCTACCATAGTTGAAAGATAGTTTTCAACAGTGTAAAAGCAGCCGGATGTGGTGGCTTACACCTGTAATCCCAGTATGTTGGGAGGCCAAGGTAGGGGAGGGTCTTGAGCCTAGGAGTTTGAGACCAACCTGGGTAACTTAGTGAGACTCCTGTCTCTACATACAATTTAAAAATTAGCCAGATGTGGAGGTGGGTGTGTGCCTGTGGTCCCAGCTACTCAGGAAGCTGAGGTGGGAGGATTGTTTGAGCCTGGGAGGTGGAGACTGCAATATGCTTTGATTGCACCACTGCACTCCAGCCTGGATGACTGAGGGAGATTCTGTCTCAAAAAAAAAAAAAAAAAGCAAAATTGTAACTCTCATGCACATGTAAAATGAATATATGTGAAAGTGTTTATTCTACTCATAATGAGGGAAGCAGTTCAAAGGAGAATGTGGAGCACCACCACCTTTACAGATCAGGAATATTAAGATGAATGTGCCAATAAAAGAACTGGCAGGATAAGGGGCAGGGTGAGTCATAGGACCTCTACCACGAAGGACATAATTTGCATATTTATGGACAAGAATTATTTCACATTGCTATCAATTAACTGCAACTCGGAGTTATCAAATAGCTCCCACAGGATCAGAATCAGATAACTCAGAGGTGTGTGATCTGGCCAGGTGCAGTGGCTCATATCTGTAATCCCAGCACTTTGGGAGGCTGAGGTTGGTTGACTACATAAGGTCAGAGTTTGAGACCAGCCTGGTTAACATGATGAAACCCCGTGTCTACTAAAAATACAAAACTTAGCCGGGCATGGTGGCACATACCTGTAATCCCAGCTACTCGGGAGGCTGAGGCAGGAGAGTTGCTTGAACCCAGGAGGTGGAGATTGCAGTGAGCCGAGATCACACGACTGCACTCCAGCCTGGGTGACAAAGTGAGACTCTGTCTCCAAGAAAACAACAAAACTAAAAGTCAAAGAGGTATGTGATCTAAACAGTGCAAA
The DNA here is from genome assembly GCF_002776525.5 of Piliocolobus tephrosceles. Lineage (NCBI taxonomy): Eukaryota > Metazoa > Chordata > Mammalia > Primates > Cercopithecidae > Piliocolobus > Piliocolobus tephrosceles. Next base: position 113,943,088 of record NC_045442.1, on the reverse strand, counting down.
CCTATCCATTGTGGCACAAAATTTTCCCTATACCGTGAACACGATCGCTGCCCATCGCTCTAATGTTAAGGGAGGGATTCACAGGAATGAACCTCACAGACTCACTTCTTCTGAATTTCAGTCTCCCTGCACCCCACAGATTACCCCAAACGGGGAAACAGATGGGCCTGGCTCAGGCGTGATTGGGTCCTTTGGGCAGTCAGAAAGTATTGGCTTACCTGAGGTCGCCTGAAGTGGGAGTTATCAAAAGGACAGGTTTGATATGGAGATTTATGAAAACTTCAAATTCAGTGTGCAAGAGTAGGACCCAAACTAGGAAATGGTGTATTTAGGCAAGTAGAGATAAGATAAAATAGAAACACATTGAAAACAAGTTGCCAACATGAGCATCCGTGTCTCATTTCACTGGTCCAGAAGTGACAGGTCCTTGGCTATGGGAAGCAAGCCTAAAAGTGTAGAGTCAGGGTGGAATTCACCCACAGTGCAGTGTTTCTGTCTTTTTTAACCGATTTCCAACAATATTCTCTTACTCTAGACTGGTCTGAAGGTACTGAGTTATCTCAGTTGATTGCTCATTCTGCCTTACTGTTTTAACAAGTGTCATGAATACTTTCTTCTTTAGCAGAGCTCTTTTGCAATTCTATAAATGGTGCCTAACTGATAGCAATGCAAAATAATTCTTATCCATAGGCAAGCAAATGAATTGTGTCCAGGGGAGAGGCAACTCTCCCTCTCCACACCACAACGAAAAGGTAGTTCTGCCTCCATTGACACACTCAGCTCGATAGTTCTGATCTATACATGTAAATGTATCTATTCTGTGGATTCTCCTTTGAACTGGTTATAACACCTTTCCAGTTTTCTCACTGATGATTTAAATTCAGTCTTTACGGTTGAGCCCAGGAGTTCGAAAGCAGCCTGAGCAAAATTTCAAGAACTCATCTTTATAAAAAAAAATTTAAGAAATAGCCAGGGCCGGGCGCGGTGGCTCAAGCCTGTAATCCCAGCACTTTGGGAGGCCGAGACGGGTGGATCACGAGGTCAGGAGTTCGAGACCATCCTGGCTAACACGGTGAAACCCCATCTCTACTAAAAATACAAAAAACTAGCCGGGCGAGGTGGTGGGTGCCTGTAGTCCCAGCTACTCGGGAGGCTGAGGCAGGAGAATGGCGTAAACCTGGGAGGTGGAGCTTGCAGTGAGCTGAGATCCAGCCACTGCACTCCAGCCTGGGCGACAGAGCGAGACTCCGTCTCAAAAAAAAAAAAAAAAGAAATAGCCAGGCATGGTAGTACATGCCTGTAGTCCCAGCTACTCCAGAAGCTGAGACAGGAGGATTGCCTGAGCCCAGGAGTTCAAGCCTGCAGTGAGCCACGATCACACCACTGAACTCCTGGGTGACAGAGTGAGACTCTGCCTAAAAAATAAAAATAATAAAATAAATATTTTAAAAGTGATCAATTTCATATCTGTATGAAATACATGGTTTTACCTTTATATGAAAATTGTCTTTTAACACCTCAAATGAGGGTGCTGACAACATTTTTTGAATGAAATAAACAAATTACAGTGACCAAGAGGATAAACTTTGATGGCAAGTGGATAATCATTCAAATTCCTGCTCTGATACACACTAGATGCTTAACCTTAAGAAAATTATTGGCTGGATGTGGTGGCTCATGCCTGTAATCCCAGCACTTTGGGAGGCCGAGGCAGGCAGATCACAAGGTCAGGAGTTCGAGACCAGACTGGCCAACATGGCAAAACCCCATCTCTCATAAAAGTACAAAACTTAGCCAGGTGTGGTGGGGGGCACCTGTAGTGCCAGCTACTCAGGAGGCTGAGGCAGGAGAATTGCTTGAATCTGGGAGATGGAGGTTGCAGTGAGCCAAGATCATGCCATTGTACTCCATCCAGCCTGGGCAACAGAGCAAGACTCTGTTTCAAAAAAAAAAAAAAAAGTAGAAGAAAGTTATTTAGCCCTTCTGTGGTTTCAGCTTCTTCAGGTGCAAAATGAGAATAATCTTCTCTTTGATGAATTTGATGCGAAATCTGTACGAGACAATGCATAAAAACACTTAGCACAGCCCTTGGAGTGGAGACCCAGCTTAATAATCAGTATTCAGGAGTATGTGTTTAAAGAAACCAGAATGTGTCACCTCAAAATATGCCTCTTTGACATAAATGTTTTTTGAGCTAAAGGCAATTAAGAAGCGACTCAGAAAAGCTCTTTGCCTTCCTTCTGTTTGCCTAAAAGCAGGGCAGAGAATTGCAAAGACAAAAGGTCTTCTACCCTCCCCCTATTTCCCACCTAAAGCCAGGATGTAAATTCTTCTTTACAACCTTTTATCAGCTCGGCAACAAAGCCAGGAGATTCTGCCAGTGGACTTCACTCCGTTCATTTCCCATAAATTTGCCTTCCTACATTTTCCCACTTCTAGAATCCTGGGACGGCTTTCCCTTTGTCTTGTCACTTCTCTGAAATTTATTGTTCTTTGTCGAATATAGGACATAAGCCAGACTCCTAAAGCCACTGCTTTGAGTTACTTTTCTCCCACAGGACGTGCACTGCATGCATTAAAACACTTGCTTGTTTTTCTCTTGTTAATCTGTCTTTTCTTGTGAGTCTGTCCCAACTACAAACGTATGAGGGTTGAGGAGGAGTTACTTTTTTCTCCCATTCATAGTCTATACAGTGGCAGTAGTTATTGTCTTGGCAGGCGTCTTAAAGCAGCATTTCTTCAACTGCAGTGTGCCCATGAATCACCTGAGAAATGTAATAAAATGCAGATTCTGGTTCAGTAGATCCAGGGTAGGCCCTAATATTCTACATTTCTGAAACCGAGGGCTAACCTTTTTTTTTTTTTCTTTTTTTGAGATGGAGTTTTGCTCTTGTTGCTCAGGCTGGAGTGCAGTGGTGCGGTCTCAGCTCACCGAAACCTCCGCCTCCTGGGTTCAAGTGATTCTCCCTGCTCAGCCTCCCGAGTAGCTGGGATTACAAGCATGTGCCACCACACCCGGCTAATTTTTGTATTTTTAGTAGAGACGGGGTTTCTCCATGTTGGCCAGGCTGGTCTCAAACTCCCAACCTCACGTGATCCGCCTGCCTCGGCCTTCCAAAGTGTTGGGATTACAAGTGTGAGCCACCACACCTGCTACTGAGGGCTAATTTTTTAAGTTGCTTGCACCTTGTTGATTTTTGCTGCTTGCTGATTTTTTAAACCCACATAGCTTAAAGGCAGGCTGCTAAATGCTGTAACTTAGCCTTCACTAGCTTCCCTATAAATAACACTCTGACATATATGTCACCATAGTAACAATTGCTTAAGTTGTCTTTCGGGAACTTGGGGCAGCCCCTATCCAGTTAAAACCAGCTGAGATCACCAGCCCTCCGAATGCACCTGCATGGATGTCCAAAAAGTGACATTTGCCATCACAGGGCCAAAACTCCACCCTCAGATCATGTTAACACTGCTATTTTCTGACCACGTATCCTAGGAAGAGCCATGAGCCCAGACTACACTTGCTCAGATCACCAATTACCTCATTTCCCCCCACCCTCAATTACCTTCCCCCACCTTAGACCATCCTAATTCATTACTCCATAAATATCCCTAAGCACTATCCTTGAGGAGGTAGATTTGAGAGCTGTTCTCCCATCTCCTGGCTGGGCTGCCCTGTGAATGAATCTTTCCTCTTTTGCAAAACCCACCGTCACCACGATTGCCTTACTGTGTGGTGCTGGCAGAATGTACCTGGTTTGGTGTCATATCTATGAGCTCCCAGACAATGCCAATCCCACTGGACTAAGGGTCTCACTTTCAGTAACAAGTTCTTAAAAGTCTCCTGGATCAAGTTCTTCTGCCCTGACAGTCTTTTGCATAATAGTCTAGAGCAAGACTTCACACACAAGAAACATGGGACTGTCTCATAGGCAGAAAAGTTTGTGGGAAAAGCAATGAGTCCATTTGAAAGCTACAAAAGTAAAGTGAGCTAAGTCATGATGTCACCAATAAGTGTTCTATTTTGTTTTCAATTTTCAGATAAAAACCATAACAAAGGAAATAATGGAAGAGGAGATTTATGTTACTGGGAAGATTTAACATAATTATTTTCCAGATTCAGTGGCATGGTTCAGTGTCGCAGGAGCTCTGCATCAGAGAGTCACCCCGATCCATCATGCCCAAAGCCCCCAGTCAGGCTGCACTCTGGATCCAGCCCAACAAATGCAACCCTTGAATAGGGTTTGTGCAAGCAAACTTGATGACGACCGAAGGAACCCTGTCGCTTCTGAGAAAACACCCAATCCAAGAATGTGAGTTCTGGAAATGTCATTAAATGTCAGTTATATCCATGCCTACATGTCCATATCAGCTATGCAATCACCATCAGCAAGTTCTTTTTCCCAACCAAAAAAATAAGTAAATTTCTCTGCTAATTAAATATTTCCTCAGGCTGGGCACAGTGGCTCACGCCTGTAATCTCAGCACTTTGGGAGGCCGAGGCAGGTGGATCACTTTAGGTCAGGAGTTCAGGATCAGCCTGGCCAACATGGTGAAACCCTGTCTCTACTAAAAATACAAAAATTAGCTGGACATGGGGGTGTCTGTAATCTTAGCTACTTGGGAGACTAAGGGAGGAGAATCGCTTGAACCCCGGAGGTGGAGGTTGCAGTGAGTCGCGATTGTGCCACTGCACTCCAGCCTGGGCGACAGAGCGAGACTCTGTCTCAAAAAAAAAAAAAGATAAAATAAATAAATGTATCTTCACTAAAACTCAAATAAGTTAATTTTGAGATAAGAATTTTATTTTTTATTTTTATTTTTATTTTTTTTTGAGACAGATTTTCGCTCTTATTGCCCAGGCTGGAGTGCAATGGCACAATCTTGGCTCACCACAACCTCTGCCTTCCAGGTTCAAGAGATTCTCCTGCCTCAGCCTCCCAAGTAGCTGGGATTACAGGCAAGTGCCACTATGACTGGCTAATTTTTTTTCTTTTTTTTGTATTTTTAGTAGAGAAGGGGTTTCTCCATATTGGTTAGACTGGTCTCAAACTCCCAACCTCAGGTGATCCGCCTGAATTGGCCTCCCAAAGTGTTGGGATTACAGGCGTGAGCCACAGTGCCCAGCTGAAATAAGAATTTTAATGGGAAAATATCTTTTATCTGTATTCAATGTTGACTCCATGCTAATTTGAGTGTTTGAGATGGCCATTAGGTGCTGTAACATTAAAGAATTTACAAATACTTAACTATTTTAATCATAACTACAGTTTTAAAATAAGTTTACTCATCTAAGGGTGAAGATTCTCTTATAATGGGAAATCTTAGCTCAACTTTTACATGTTCATGTTTTATATTCATTTTCAGGAAAGCATCAAGTTCAATATCTAGGAACTCCTGTAGAGGGTGTTGCAGAATCTTCTTTAAAAGAACAAAACAAGGCAAAACAAAGTTTAATAGGGTAGCGCAGCCAGGTGTAGTGGGTCATAACTATAATCTCAGCAATTTGGGAAGCCAAGGCATGTGGATCACTTGAGCCTAGGAGTTCAAGACCAGCTTGGGCAACATAGCAAGACCCCGCCCCTAACAACAACAACAAAAAATCAGCCAGAGGTGCTAGTGCACAGCTGTAGTCCCAGCTTCTCAGGAGGCTGAGGTGGGGCAATTGCTTGAGCCTAGGAGTGTGAGGCTGCGGTAAGCTGTGGTGGTACCAGTGCACTTCAGGAGGCCAAGGTGGGCGGATCTTCTGAGGTTGAGAGTTTGAGACCATCCTGACCAACATGGAGAAACCCTGTCTCTACTAAAAATACAAAATTAGCCGGGAGTGGTGGCGCATGCCTGTGATCCCAGCTACTCGGGAGGCTGAGGCAGGAGAATCACTTGAACCCGGGAGGCGGAGGTTGCAGTGAGCCAAGATCACACCATTGCACTCCAGCCTGGGCAACAAGAGCGAAACTCCATCACAAACAAACAAAAAAAACATAGAGTGATTTCTGGCCAACACAGCAAGAAAGAACTGAACCAATGAAAACTGGTCCAAGTCTTGGAGCCTATATGAAAAAGCTGCCTAATTAATGTGGAAGCCTCAGGGAAATGATATACCATGAAAACCTAACACTACAAAAACTAGTTGTCAGGCACATGTGAGGAGTGAACAAAGTCCTAATTTGCTGGCCTAACATTCAAAACTGGCAAGTGTCTGTGTATCATCTTAAGACTAGGGTTTATTTGTGGAGTTCAGCTGAGTGTCATCAGAACAAAGATTAGTGCAAAACATCTTTCAGAAATCACGCCCAAACATTTGCATGCACCTTAAATATGAAATGAAATGGCAAGATGAGTATGTCACAATAAAGTATAAATAGCAAGTGAAATGTCTCATCATACTGGGACACTTTTATAAATGAGGCAAAGGCCCTGTCAAAAAATAATGATGATTTTCAAAATTCTGAAATGCAAAGGGGAAAACTACTTTATTCAGTTAACAGGGAGCACACAAGAATCTCCCCGTCAACCAAGACTTTTTTTTTCTATGACCCACTCTTTCTAAGACAATAATAAAAAACTATAAACTAGAATTTGTTGAAAGAATCACTTCTAGAGTTTGCCCTTTATCTACTATTTTACTGTTTTCATGTCTGTCTCTGGTATGACTTCCTCGTCTATTAGTAGCCTCCTAATAAATGTGAACAAATGAATGAATGAGTTAGAGACAACTAAGCATGAGGTATTGCAAGATAGTAACTCATCCAGGGAAAATTAAAATCCAGAGTGGATGAGATGGAAAAACAAAATAAGACATTCTAGAAAAAAACATCACCAGGAGGATTTCGAACCAAAAGGTCCCCTGGCTAATCTTCAGCTAATTATAAGATTTAATTAACTAGAAAAACTCAATCCTTGTTTATTCTATTTAATTGAGATTTTACAGTATTTAAAATGATGTTACTCAAGTGTTCTCATTAATATTTAATGGAAGTGTAAAAGAATTGGCTAACCAAATTTACTGTGCTTAGGTAAACTGTAATTAGGAAGGGTTAGCAGAGCATCCCAAGGGACCTATCAATCACAAAATGAAGCAATACAATTACAGATGAATTTCAACCAGGCAACACACAAAACAATGATCCTCAAAAAAGATGGAATAAAATTACTTGAATGTGGTGGTTGGTTCTGACAAGTGCAGTCAATCACGTGTCATTTCAGACAACTCAGAAGCAGTAACCCTACCCAACAGACTTGAACTGTGTGTGTGTGTGTGTGTGTGTGTGTGTGTGTGTGTGTGTGTGTGTGTGTGAGATAGAGAGAGAGAGAGAGAGAGAGAGAATGAATTTCATTCTTATCACCCAGGCTGGAGTGCAGTACAGTCTTGGCTTACTGCAACCTCTGCCTCCCAGGTTCAAGCAGTTCTTCTGCCTTGGCCTCCCTAGTAGCTGAAATTACAGCCTACCACCACACCCAGCTAATTTTTGTATTTTTAGTAGAGAAGGGGTATCGCCATGTTGGCCAGGCTGGTCTCGAACTCCTGACCTCAGGTGATCTTCCCACCTCAGTCTCCCAAAGTGCTGGGATTACAGGCATGAGCCACTGCGCCCAGCCCAGACTTGAGCTCTTGATTGCATGAAAGTGTGTTAATCTTCTATCTGCTTATTCCCAATTTCCCAGCTGATAAAATGCCCCACTGTTATTTCACTTACAATTTGGAATAACCTGCATCTAGTTAAGTTGGAGCTACTTTGTCTTGTTGCAGATTTTCTTTTGCTTTGCTGTCTTCATTCTAACTTGGCAGAGCCCAGGTGCTTTGTCTCTGTTTGCCTACAAGACTCTTTTCCAAGACATCTCAGGTTTCCCTCTAAAGCACCTTCCACCTGGAGGATATGTGTTCTTATTCTTTAATTCCTGGCCCTATTTCCCGTTCATCTATAAAACTAGGCTTTGTGAGCAGGATCATGCATGGCAATGAGTTCTAATGAGTTTTTAATGTTTCACACCTCATGATGAACATATATTTGCATTTCAGAAAATGCTTTTAAGGAACTTTTTTTTTTTTTTTTTTTTTTTTTTTCTGCCCTCCCTCCCAACTCGGTTGTCTTTAAGCAAAACCAAAGAGAGCTATGGCCAGCCTGGGCAGATGGCTGCAATCATTTAAGCCTCTCTTGCTGCGCTGTGGCCCCTCTTGCCTCCCTAGCCTGCCCATGCTTGCCCCTATCTGAACCTCTGCCCCCACTCCAGCTGAACAGATTTGCCATTCTCAGCTTTCATCTTTGGGGATCACTCTTGACCATGGTTAACAATCGCTGTGATCATCCTCACATCACAGACTTTTGCGCTTCTGTTTCTTAGGACAATGCCTGCTCTCCCTGCTAGCCTATCCCTCACCCCAGGCCCTCCAACCTCCAGCCACCCCAACTCCAGAGCCACATCCTATCCCACTGACTAACCAAACTGCCAAGCCAAGTCCAATCCCCAGACCTGGAGCTCAGAGAAATTATTAATCCAATCAAAGGCACTAAAGTTGGGATTCTGACTGTGAAGCAGGTACCAAATTTTTGACAGAGAGGGGCTCCTCAAACCATACTATTCCTGGATTAAGTGTCTGGCAATAGGCAGGGGATAGGATGTGATCTAGCAAGGCCTTGCATGGGAATTAACCTGCGTGAGCTCCACTTGGCTGCCCTCCAACGGTCAATGCATTATTTGAGCCTCCGGGAGCCAGCCACTGCTACATCAATGGCGGCATCAGGGTATTCTTTTTAGGTCTAAACCTGCATTTTCCTAATATTCAGGTCTGTAGGAACTTTTACTACAAGAATTTTACAGGAATGGCTAAATATCTGTAAGTACTTAAAAGTATATATGGTAATATATAATATGACAGAAGAAATAAGACCTAATGTTAGATAGATCAGCAGGGTAATTATAGTTTACAACCATCGATTGTACATTTCTTTTTTTTTTTTGAGGCGGAGTGAGTCTCGCTCTGTCGCCCAGGCTGGAGTGCAGTCGGCGGATCTCAGCTCACTGCAAACTCCGCCTCCGCCTCCCGGGTTTACGCCATTCTCCTGCCTCAGCCTCCCGAGTAGCTGGGACTACAGGCGCTGCCACCTCGCCCGGCTAGTTTTTGTATTTTTAGTAGAGACGAGGGTTCACCATGTTAGCCAGGATGGTCACGATCTCCTGACCTCGTGATCCGCCCGTCTCAGCTTCCCAAAGTGCTGGGGTTACAGGCTTGAGCCACTCCGCCCGGCCGATTGTACATTTCAAAATAGCTACAAAAGAAAAAGGGGAATGTTTTTAGCATAAAGAAAAGACAAATACTTAAAGTAATGGATATCCCAGGTGTACTGATTTGATATTTACAAATTATACAAATGTATTAAATTGTCATGTGTACTCCAAAACAATATACATCTATTACGCATCAATTAAAAAAAGATAAAAGTATATATGGATCAGTAAGTACTTCTAAGTATCTGTAAAGCGATGTAAGTGCATATTAGTGTAAGAGAACTAAGGAGAATTTGAGATCAGTGTTTACACAGTGCTAGCATTTTGTTATCTAAAACACCACTTTTTCAACTCTATCAAAGATTGAATGCATTTTTAAATTCAAGGAATATAGTATTCAGGATAATTTTTTTATTAAGGCTGTGGACTTTTTCTTTGGTCATTGAATGCTTCCATTTTTTTCAACTACTTTTTTTTTTTTTTTTTCCTCTTTTTTTTTTTTTTTTTTTTTTGCTTAACTTTCTATTTCTTTCCCAGTAATAACATATATTTTCTCAACTTCTTAAATCTCTTTATTAGATACCATTGAATGTAATTTGGAATTTATGAGTCTTATCACATTCTCATTCTGCTTGAGCAATTCAAGATATAAGAAATACAGACTGTCTAAATTTCTTCAGAGTTCCTCCAACTATTTGCTTAAAATTCCTGAAATTAAAATTATAGTTCTTTGACACCGCTTCTGTCTAATCATTGCTGATAACTGGAAAACACCAAATGGCTTACTTACACAACACACCACTCTGAAATTTCTCACATAAAGGGTTGTCTTACACAGAAATGCTGACCATTTTGACAAGGGAATGGCCCTACAATTGGGCCAGAGCTAAAAATAAGCAGAGTAAACAATTTTGATATTCTTCCTCAATGGTCATAAATCTAGTTAGCATGTTATCATTTACGTATTATGATTTTGTTCATGATAGTTGTTGTAGAATGGCCTGAAGAAATCAAGATCTGTTACATCTGCTACATTACTTTAGTTACCAGACTGATAACTCACATTATAGTTTATCAAGTATTTCAATTTGTTCCTTGGAATAATCCTGTGAAATGGGTATTTTTTATCACTAGTTTCATATAATGAATTATATTATTCATTATATGAATTATATTAATAATGAAATATATTATTCATTATATGAAATATATGAATATATTAACAACCACTCTCTGTTAATATCAATACATTCTATTTATCCTGCTCACTTACTCTAGTATTCTCTCTGCAATGATTCTTTAATCTCATTGAGAAGCCTCCATGCCCAATACATGCCTCCTATCTTTATTTCCCTCCTTCTCCAACTCACAACCTTGAAAACATTCTTATCTCTCTTGTTTCTTTTTCTGTTGTCCTTGACTGGCAGATTTGGAGCCATGGATGTACCCAACTGTCTGCCATTTGGGGCTACCCCTGACTAGCTAAATACTGCTAGAGAAACTCTCCTGAATGATTTCACTCTAAACTCAGCTCTATGAACTTCAAATGGGCATTTAAGGATACCTGGCAATCCTACTATATTTTCCTAATAAATTTCATTTTCCTCTTTCAAAATTATTATTTATTCTCCCTTCTTCTCCAACCTCCCATATCCCCACCAACACACTCACTCTCCGCTGATGACCTCACTTCATACTTTATTGAGAAAATAGAAGCCTGCAGAGGAGCAACACTTTCATACTCTTCCCACTGTATCTAAACATCTCTAAGTTTCTGTGCCAGTCTTAGTCAGCTTGGGCTGCCATAACAAAATACCACAAAATGAGTGGCTTAAACAACAGAAATTTTTCATCTCACATTCTGGAGGCTCAAAATCCAGCATCACGGTGTTGGCTTGGTAAGGGCTCTCTTCCTGGCTTGCAGACAGCTGCCTGCTGGCTGGGTCCTCACATGGTCTTTTCTTGGTGCATGCATGAGGGAGAGAGTGCTGGTGTCTCTTCTTCTTCCTACAAAGATACCAGCCCTATCAAATTAAGGGCTACCTCTGTGACCTCATTTAAATAGAATTATCTCCCTAAAGACCTTATCTTCTAATATAGTCACATTTGGGACCTGGACTTCAACATGAATTTTGGGGAGACAGAATTCGGTCCTTAATAGTGCCTGTGTTTTTCATCTTACCATATGTTACAATAGAAAAAAATGTCCCTGGTCTCATCAAAAATCAGTAGCCTCCAGTATGCTCTGGCCCCTGCCCGTCTCACTTTCTTAACATCACTGACCCCCTCATCTCTTCCTTCTCTTACATAACTAGGGTTATCCTCACACGCACACAAACACACTCCTCCCTTGACTCCATAATCCCTGTCCATCTCCCAACTCATTTTTCTACCTCCCTGTAAGTACCAGTACTCTAACAAATTATCTGAAATTACTGCTTCCCCTTCCTCAACAATTTATTCACTCATCAGAAGACTTAAAACTGGCTAATGTAGCTTCTGGGGCTCAGAAAATGAAAGTCCAAAATATGACACTTCGGACTTCAAACTGAGAGCACGTGGAGAGCAGAAAATGCAGAGAAGGGCTTTCCCCAAAGGTCCCTCCCTACCTAAACACTGGGTTCTGCTAAGATACTCAATCATTGTTAATAACTTCCCCGGGGTATCTCATTGACTGGGAGAAGACTGAAGCATATCCCAGGAAAAGAAGACTAGAATTAATGCCATACCAGGAGCCCAGATGGGCTTTGTCTCAGACTATCTGTTCTTCAGGTCCATTCATCTTCCCTAAAACTCATTTACTCCTCCTCTAAATTGTCTGCATCCTACCCTTCCCTCTCCCTGCGAAGAAGGGTATATAAGCTTTCTAAATCCCATTGGGTCATTGAGCACTCATTTTCCTGGGATGCATGCGTACACGTAATATACATGTTTGCCTTTTCTCTTGTTAAATGATCTATTAGTTTATTTCTCAGACTCAAATATCGAACATCCAGAATGGAAAGAAAGGGATCTGTCACCCCAACATGGATCATCTCAAGCTCATCAACAGCCCCCATGTTCCAAATTCAGAAGACGCCTCACTTATCTTTTCTTTTTCTTTTTTGAGACAGAATCTTGCTCTGTCACCCAGGCTAGAGTGCAGTGACATGATATCGGCTCACTGCAACCTCCACCTCCTGGGTTTATGTAATTCTGCTGCCTCAGCCTCCCGAGTAGCTGGGATTACAGGTGTGCCACCATGCTCAGCTAATTTTTGTATTTTTAGTAGAGACAGGGTTTCACCAAGTTGCCCAAGCTGGTCTTGAACTTGTGACCTCAAGTGATCCACCTGCCTGAGCCTCCCAAAGTGCTGGGATTACAGACGTGAGCCACTGAACTGGGCCTCACTTGTCTTATTCGATCTTTCAAGAACACCTGACCCAGTCAACCACTCTCTTCCCTGAAAACTACATCACACTCTCCTGGTTTTCTTTCTGCATGCCTGACTGCTCCTTCTGCCTCTCCTTTGTTGCCTTCTGCTCCTCTTTCAAGCCTCTACATGTGGGAATACCCTGGAACTTGCTCCTAGATGGTCTTTTCTTCTCCAGCAATCTCCAGAGCTAAGTGAGCTCATTCCACTCTCTGGCTTTGAGTCCTATCTCTCTGGTGATGACACCCAGATTGATATGTGCAGCTCTGACCTCTCCCTTGAGCTCCAGACTCATTTATATGGTCGAAAGGCCCATCTGACATTTCCAACTGGACGTCTAATAGGCTTGTCAAATGTAGCATATCCAAAACATAACCTTTGACTTTCTTCTCTCTTTTCCAGTCTTCCCCATTTCTGTGGATGGTAATGAACTGTTCAAGCCAAACGTTTATCATTCTGGTTCCTCTCCTTCTCTTCTCTCCTATACCCAGGCTTTTGACGATTCAGCCTTAAATCCATCTACTTCTCTTTATCGGTACTTCTACTGCCATCATTCAAGGTACATCAGCTCTTGTCTGGATGGAAGCCATGGCCCCATAAGTAGTCTTTCTGCTTCAATTGCCTGACTGCCATACATTCTCTATGCAGCTATCAGAGTACTATTTTAAAAACTTAAGTCATACTTGTCATACATGACATATTGTCATGCCCTTGCTCAGAACCCTTCTGAGGCTTCACTTATTATTAGAATAAAACTCAAATCTTTACCAAGGCTTGCATCCTACAACATAACCTGACTTAGTAGATCTATTTCCTCCTTTGCTGTCTGTATTGGTCCATTTACATTGTTATAAATAAATGCCTGAGACTGGGTAGTTTATCGGGAAAAGAGGTTTATTTGGCTCACAGTTCTGCAGGCTGTACACACAAAGCATCGTGCCAGCATCTGCTTCTGGTGAGGGACTCAGGAAGCTTATAATCATGGCGGGAGGTAAAGGAGAGCCAGCACCTCACATGGATAGAGGAAAAGAGAGAGAGAGGAGACAGTGCCAGGCTTTTTGAAACAACCAGATCTTGTGTGAACTCAAAGAATAAGAACTCACTCATTACTGCAAAGACATTCACGAGGGATCTGCACCCATGACCCAAACACCTCCCACTAGGCCCACTTCTAACATTGAAGCTCACATTTCAACATGAGATTTGGAGGGGACACCTCCAAATCACCCTCCATGATCCATTCTTTCTGCTTCTCAAATATGCCAGGTTCAGCGCTGTGGTTCCCTCTGCCTTGAATGTTCCTGTTCATCCTTCAGGTCTTAACTCAAATGTCAGTCCCTCAGAGTGACTTGCTACTCCCTGTGGAAAGCTCGTTCCCACCCCCACCCTCAGCATTTATTTCTACTTCTCTCCTACCACTTAGCGCTATGAGCTCCAGGAGGGCAGGCTTTTGTCTGGCATGCCCCCTGCACGTTCTTCAGCACCAAGCACAGACCTGGCGCATGATGAACGTTCACTAAGAGAATGAAATTGATCTCAGACTCTCTACCCAGCTCCAGGCTGCCAAAATAAGCCCCTAATTGCCTTCCCTGCTTCTCCTTTTGTTCCTGCCCCATCTGTCTCCTAGGGAGAGCTGTCTCAGCTAGACCAGTCCTGGGCTGTTCACACATCAGAGTTAGAGGGTTGACAGGGAATAAATAGAAGATAGAACCTGAAAGGCTTAGGAGGGGAAAGACTTGGAGAAATCCGTTGTCAGTCAAAAATAATAAAGTACAGAGGTGTATGTGAGGAGGTAGGGGAGGGAGTGCAGGAAGGGGAAAGAAATCTGTACAGTCCAGGTGTAAGTAAGAAAGTTCTTTCAGCATTTGTCAAACTTGAGTTTGGGAAAGGGTGTGGGAGATAAATAACTGAGAAGAGTAAATGGGATTGTAGCACAGATGAGGATTCTGAATTAGGGCCACTTTGGCACCCAGGCTGGAGTACAGCAGTGTGATCAAAGCTCACTGCAGCCTGGAGCTCCTGGGCTCAAGCAGTCCTGCCACCTCAGCCTGTCAGGTAGCTGGGACTACAGGCATGTGCCACCAAACTCAGCTAATTTTTTTGTATTTTTTTGCAGATATGGGGTCTTGCTATGTTGCCCAGGCTGGTCTCAAGCTCCTGAGCTCAAGTGATTCTCCTAAAGTGCTGGGATTACAGGCTTGTGCCACCATGTGCAGCCCGGAACCCTGTTTATGTACTTTAAGAAGAAGGAAAATAAGGACGCAATTTTTTTTTTCTGACATGTTGAGTTGTGTTTCCTGAAATACCAGCCTGGGCTGAATGCCAGGGGCTTGTGATTTCAACAAGGTTATATAGATATGAGAAAACTGAAGCTCTAGGTGGTCATAGGACATGACCACTGTCATTCAGCTGATGGTTTACAAAAGGAGGATTCAAATCCATGGCTTTTACCTACAGGGCCCTTATTGTTATAAGCGTTCTCCTTGCTTCCCTCCAAAGCAAGAAATGAGGGTAGCCAGACATATGGCCTCCAATTGTTATCATTTTCCTTTCTAATTGTTTACAGTAATTTAACTCCAGCTGGCCGGGCGCAGTGGCTCATGCCTGTAATCCCAGCACTTTGGGTGGCCGAGGCAGGTGAATCACCTGAGGTCAGGAGTTCGAGACCAGCATGGCCAACATGGGGGAAAACCCGTCTCTGCTAAAAACACAAAAATCAGCCAAGCATGGTGGCAGGCGCCTGTAATCCCAGCTACTGGGGTGGCTGAGGGAGGAGAATTGCTTGAACCTGGGAGGCAGAGGTTGCAGTGAGCTGGGATTGTGCCACTGCTCTCCAGCCTGGACAATAAGAGTGAGGCTCCATCTCAAAAAATAAATAAACAAATAAATTTAAGTCACTCTCACCAGTTTTTGGTTTCCAAAATATATCTTTATCCTCCCTTTACATATCAAAATAACATTTGTTTCCTTTGTCATTTTCTATCACCTCTCTTCTTCTCTGTGATTCATTAATGATCACCAGTAGTAAGTATCAAATTATACGTGTAAAGAACCTTTAATACCAGGCTGTAATTTATCTCCATCTGGAGAATGAAATTTGCTTAAAATGACTGGAAGGGCTGGGTGCAGTGGCTCACATCTGTAATCCCAGCACTTTGGGAGGCCAAGGCAGGAAGATTGCTTGAGCCCAGGAGCTTGAGACCAGCCTGGGCAACATGGTGAGACTTTGTCCCTACAAAAAATTTAAAAATTAGCTGGGTGTGGTGGGGTGTGCCTGTGGTCCCAGCTACTTGGGAGGCTGAGGTGGGAGGATGGCTTGAGCTTGGGAGGATGAGTCTGCAGTGAATCATGCTTGTGCCACTGCACTCCAGCCTGGGCAACAGAGCAAGACTCTGTCTCAAAACAACAAACAAAAACAAAAAAACAAAAAAAGAAAAAAAACGACGGGGAGATTTCTGACCAACTCCACACAGTGGCGTTTCCATTCCCTCCTTTATGGCTAGATGTTTCCGGTATGAAGATCGTTGTCTGTGAAAAGAAAGTCATAGACAGAAGAAAAAAGGAGCCATTCTGATTTCCCCACCCTCGGGGAACAATATGCAATCTGCTCCAAACAATGAGTATCATATCCCTTTCTTGTTTTTGTTTAAAACATGGCTATCAAAAAACATTGGAGGTTCTTGTATTCCTTAGCTTTTTTCCTACAATCTTCTTACAACTTCACAGCCATTGTTTTGCACACATTTTTCTTACACACACTTTATTTTTCCACCTACCCTTTCTGACTCTGATATCATGCAGTCATGCTAATTTGAAAGATGCTTTCCTGTTTTTTCATTTGCATTTATATCATCAGAATTTCCTTGAAATTTTTCCACTTGGTAGAGGCTTAAATAGACACATGTTTTCCAAATAGATAAGAAGGAGGTTTTAAAATGATAACCATGATATAGTTAACTTTTTAAAAAAATTACTACCTCAAAGACTAAAGACTCTAAAGTACTTTATAAAAGAGCTAGTGCACGTTTTTGTTATGGTGAAAGTCCTGTGAATATTTGCATTGCATGTGATCATACCCAAAAACTCTGTAAGTGTCATCTAGAGACTAGATACTGATGCATACCCCCTGGGGCTGATTTAGGCACCATGAAATAGTTGATAACATCTGCACAGAACCTCTTTACCAAATGGTAGCCAACAGCTACTTTAATCATAAGCCTGATAATGTACTACTTCATGGCAAATAGACCTTAATAATTCTACTCCTCTCTTGCTGCCAACCCTGTACTGAACAGTGAGAATACATTGTGTGCATGCCACCCAGGCCCTCTATTTTCATCCTGCCAGCTACTGGGAGTTTTGTCTACTGACGGCCCCCACTGGATCCTTCCCACACAGGTGTCCTCTGGGAAAGGAACTGTCTCTTCCAAGGTGACACCTTGTATTGGTGTCACACTGCTATAAAGAACGACCTGAGACTGAGTAATTTATAAAGAAAAGAGGTTTAATTGACTCACAGTTGCACCTGACGGGGGAGGCCTCAGGAAACTTACAGTCATGGCGGAAGGCAAAGGGAAAGCTGGTGTGTCTTCTAACAGGGCAGCAGAAGACAGAGAGCAAAGGGGGAAGTGCCCACACTTTTAAACCATCAGATCTCATGAGAACTCAGTCATGAGAACAGAACACGAGAACAGCAAGGGGGAACTCCAACCCCGTGATCAATCACATCCCACCAGACCCCTCCCCTGGTACATGGGGATGACAGTTTGACAAGAGATTTGGGTGGGGACACAGAGCCAAACCACATCACAGCTCCTGAGAGGCAGCCACATCATGACCGACTGATGCCTAGCCCCTTACCTGGGGTGGAACACAACTGGGGAGGCCATGCTAGCCTCAAGCCCCCTATGGAACTGGCTGAGTCCTCTGCTGCAACTGCATTAGGATCTATCTGTCTTCTCCCGCCACTTAGTCCTGTTTCCCTCATGGGCATTGTTCCTGAGAGCGCTTCCTAGTAAGTATCCTATATACAAATCTGTATCCCAGAGTGTGTTGCCCAGGAAATCCAATTTACAACAGTTCATACATAATACAAAAGAAATTGTATAGTATGTAGTTTAATTGACCTGTGCTTCTAAGAGGCATGCAAAAAAATTGTGTACATAAATTGCCCAATTAACTAGCCCTGAATGAGTGCGATCTTAGAATTAAAAGGATGCATACAAATTAGAACAGGTCTTAAACTTAATTTTTTTTTAAGACTGGTCTTGCTCTGTTGTTCAGGCTAGAGTGCAGTGGCACAATCACAGTTCACTGCTGCCTCAACCTCCTGGGATCAAAGGATCCTCCTGCCTCAGCCTCCCCACTAGCTGGGACTACAGAAGTGTGCCACCATGCCCTTCTAATTAAAAAAAAAAAAAAAAAGTTGTAGAGATAGGATTTTACTATGGTATCCAGGCTGGTCTCAAACTCCTGAACTCAAGTCATCATCCCTCTTTGGCTTCACAAAGTCCTGGGATAACAGGCAGGTGCCACTGTGCTTGGCCTTTAATTTTATTTCCTCTTGATGACAACATTTTCCATGGGTACGCAGCCATCCAAGTATAAAGGAAACAAGTAGACAATAATAAAGATTCTGCAAGTGTTTGCTTTATACAGCCCTTTTCAGAAATATAGAATCTATAATTTCATACATAAAGGTAATTTCAATCCTAAATCTGTGTCAATCAAGTAGAACACCTAACAATGACATTAGGTCACTCTTTCACTTTTAATCAAGAGGACACTCTTTAAGCCAATAGAAACAGCCTTTAATCATGCTAAAAGAGGAAAAAAACTGAATATTGAAGAGCAAAATAAATTTAAAAATCTTTAGGGAAAAGCTTACATTTGAAAGAGTCGACTGTTCTAAAACATTTATGAAATACCATTTTTGATGTGCAAAATAATGAATTTATTCCCTGGTCCACATTTTTGCCTGAAGCACAGCTCCCCACCCCACAAGTAATTAAGAGTTATTTTATGGGACAAGAGTTAGCCAGTCAGATCCAATTACTGTGAATCAGAAAGACAAAATTTATATATCCTTTTCTGTACTCCCATAATACTGATCTTCTCTTTACCAAATGGTAGCCAACAGCTACTTTAATCATAAGTCTGATAATGTACTACTTCATGGCAAATAGACCTTAATAATTCTACTTCTCTCTTGCTGCCAACCCTTTACTGAACAGTGAGAATACATTGACATTGTCATGGTTCATGACACATTGATTAATCAGGTAATATACATTCTAAACACTTAGTGAAACGGACTGTAAAAAAACTATTTTACTGACTCTGAGGGGCAACAATTTGTCTTCTTCTACTTTAATGACGATACTGTGTCTCTGTCTTTACAGTCAATGGTACTTAAAATTACCTGGAATGACTGGGTTTCACTGATTCAGTATCACTTAAAAGTCAACTGAATTTTGCTAAAATTTCCAAAAAATAAACAAGAAATACTGAACAATTTTCAGCATGCTAAGAGATAGAGAAGCGAGTGATAGAAAGGATAGAAATTATTGAACAATACGTTCTACATAGGATGATGCACAATGCTAATTTCACTTTGAATACAGCCAACTGGAAAATGATGAAAATCCCGTTCAGTGTAACAGGAAATAAATGTGCATGGGTGCAATTTTTAATAGAATAGCGTTGCCATTCATTTGGCTGCACCAGAGCCAAGGAGACACTCAGGGAGTGCTTGGTAACAAAAAATATGGACCTGATAAATTATGCAGCCAAATTAGCAAGTAATTAGACAGAAACGTTGAAACTGCACCAGAAACAGCAGCTATCCCAGAAATTCCAAACATGTGCTAAAACAAATTAGTGGAAGCTTGTGAAATCCACTATATTTACAATTGCTCACTCCTGTTTTCGAAATCCTAATAATTTCTTTGGGGGGAACTTCTGGAATCCCCCAGAGTTGGTTTCCTTGTCATATGTTTTTGTAGCATCCTATTTTCATTTCCTGCACATAACTTAATATTCCTGGGATTCAGTAATTTATGTTTCCCTCTAACTAGCTCCATGAGTCTAGAGACCTCATGTCTGTTTGGTTCTTTGCATGTCTAGTGCAGTGTGGGTTACATTACAGGTGCTCCAAATATACTTTTTAATAAATTAATAATCTTCTCAGACACTAGCAGTTCTCTTTCCAGTCTTTTCTGGGTTGTTACTTGCATTGTCTCTAGATGCTCTTCCTTTGTCTTCCACTACCACTCTGATGAGAATACAATAGCAGACAGCATCCCTGGAACAACATGACATCTACAGAAAAGGGGCATGCCCCTCCCACCCCTTTGTACTCTGCACACCAAAATAGATCACTTGTTCCAGTGCAGTCAGGCATCCCTGATGGGCCCCAAAATACATAGGCAATAATCTTACAGGAATCTTACATCTCTGTCTGAAATCATCTTCAGAACCACACAACATATATTTTACTAGGTGCTCTGTAGATAGCCAAAGTGATGCAGAAACCACACATGTTCATCCAGTACCTACCACGTGCCAGTTATTGCAAAATTACCCCACATCAAGGACAGACAGATAGCAAATCTCCCTTGAATCCTTCTGTCCAGCTATGGTCATGCTCACACTTTCTAACATTCCCCCTGCAGCAACATTCTCTCCATCACCCCACCTGATGCCTTAACTGCCTTACGTTTGACCTCTGTAACATTATTTCCAAATTCTTTTTTTTTGAGATGGAGTCTCACTCTGTTGTTCAGGCTGGAGTGTAGTGGCACAAGCTCAGCTCACTGCAGCCTCCTCCTCCCAGGTTCAAGCAATTCTTGTGCCTCAGCTTCCTGAGTAGCTGGGATTACAGGAGCACACCACCATGCCCAGCTAAATTTTGTATATTTAGTAGGAATAAGGGTTCAACATTTTGGACAGGCTGCTCTCAAACTCCTGACCTCAGGTGATCCGCCCTCCTTGGCCTCCCAAAGTGCTGGGATTACAGGCGTGAGCCACCGTGCCTGGCCTATTTCCAAGTTCTGTTGTTGCATCATTTGTCGTTGTAACAGACACCATATTTCAATCCTGCCTGTGCCCCCACACAGTGTGTGAGTGTATGTGTGTAAGCCTGCCATCTATTAATGTATTCATTTAATGATTGTGCTCTGATTGTCAATGATAAAAGAAGACAAACCGTATTTTCATTATACAGGATATTTCGACAGGTCTAATATGAGGTTTCTTCTCACTCCATTTATTCATACCTATTTCATTATCTCCCTGTTTTACTTGCAGCTGTGCCCATCAACCACTAATTATTTTTCCTTTAGGAAGAAATAATACGTAACATCATCAATTTTTTCTTTAGAGACAGAGTCTTACTCTGTCACCCAGGCTGGAGTGCAGTGGCACACTCTCAGCTCACTGCAACCTCTGCCTCCCAGGTTCAAGCGATTCTCCTGAGTAGCTGGGATTACAGGCACAAGACACCACACCTGGCTAATTTTTGTATTTTTTGGTAGAGACGGGGTTTCCCCACGTTGTCCAGGCTGATCTTAAACTTCTGGCCTCAAGTGATCCTCCCGCCTCAGCCTCCCCAAATGCTGGGATTACAGACATGAGCCACCACGCCCAACCACCCATCCAGGTTAACTCTAAAAAAATTGCTTCATCTTACCACCAGCTATTTGGGACTCAAAATTGAACTAATGACCTAGGAATATTCTATAAAGTGAAATGACTTTCAGAAATTACAAACATATATGTATATCATATATACATATATATTTACATATACACACACATCTTTAGTAGCAGAATATGCTTACAAGCACACATATCGTTGTATCCGTTTGGGTTGTCCCAAAAGCCGACCACAAGACAAAGACTGAAATGTAAGTAGGTTGACCGGGCATGTTGGCTCACACCTGTAATCCCAGCACTTTGGGAGGCCAAGGTGGGTGGTTCACCCAAGATCAGGAGTTCAAGACCAGCCTGGCCAACATGGTGAAATCCCGTCTCTACTAAAAATGCAAAAATTAGGTGGGCGTGGTGGTGCACCTGTAATCCCAGCTACTCGGGAGGCTGAGGTGGGAGAAATGCTTGAACCTGGGAGGCAGAGGCTGCAGTGGGCCGAGATCGTGCCCCTGCACTCCAGCCTAGGCAGCAGAGCGAGACCCTGTCTCAAAAAAAGAAAGGAAGGAAGGAAGGAAGGAAGGAAGGAAGGAAGGAAGGAAGGGGAAAAGAAAAGAAAGGAAAAGAAAAGAAAGTAGGTTATTTAGGAGATAATCGCAGGTAAAATGGGAGGGGAGCAGGAAGGTGAGATACGGTGGTATAAGGCCTAAAATCAAGATCCAGTATTATGCATGCCTTGACATCTGGGAAAACCTGTGAGGGCCTCAAATACAAGTTCCCATCCCCACTCTTTTTCCACAGATAAGGTACCCTAGTCAAGCCATCCTCCTTATCACAGAAACCAGTCACAGTTCCTGCTTATCTCTGAGCAGTAGGGTTCAGTTGCCTGCCACCCTGTGGCATTATTCAAACAAGACAGTCACATCCTCCCACAAGCACTAGGGGAAGCTCTATCCTGCTGATACTACAAAGCCAGCCTCCCATGGCCCCTGCTTCTTCACTCTGTTCCCAAGTGCTGGTGACCCTGTGTGGCACACGATGTCCTCTTCTGCCCTGTAGTGAGCATATGGGACTAATACATTGCCATCCAAATCCTTATCCAGTGTTGGGTGTCATGTGTCTGGGAATCCCCATAATCCTGGGGTGAGAATCTCCTTTTACCAATAGGGTGACCAGGAGGCAATTAAAACAGATACATAAGAAAATGCATGTAATAAAATGCATGCTATCAAGCAAGTTTTTACATGGTTAACTGAGAAACTGCAGCAAAAAAAAAAAAAAAAAAAAAAAAAAAAAAAAAAAAAAAAAAAAAAAATGGTCTGGAGAGTTGTGGGAGCCAGTGGAGAACCAGCTTCAGAGATACCCAAGTGGGAAAAACAGCTGGCGTTTTTAAAAGCCAGCACTTGTCAGTCATTGATTGAAGGCTGCTTCCAGGGACATTAATTCTCCCACATCTCAAGGAAAGTGGTTCAGCCAGCCAGAGAAAGCCCTCAAGCAAAGAAATGTTCAGGCTGGCAGGTGGAAGTTGACCTGCAAGCACTTTCATTGTAAGACCTGAGGGGCTATGGGCTGAGCCTGGCTGCTACAGTGTGAAAGAGTGGTGGTCTTTTAGACCAAAATCCTTCCCCTTCTTGATATTTTCCATAAAATTCATGGATCTACCAGCAGAAAGACTTCATCTTTTGGTACAGAAAAGGTTCTGTGCATGGTGCCTGGCACAGTGGCTCATGCCTCTAATCCCAGCACTTTGGGAGGCCAAGGTGGGCGGATCACTTGAGGCCAGGAGTTCAAGACCAGCCTGGCCAACATGGTGAAACCCTGTCTCTCCTAAAAATACCAAAATTAGCCAGGCGTGGTGATATGCACCTGTAGTCCCAGCTACTTGGGAGGTTGAGACAGGAGAATATCTTGAACCCGGAGGCAGAGGTTGCAATGAACTGAGATCGTGCCACTGCCCTCCAGCCTGGGCGACAGAGCAAGACTGTGTCTCAAAAAAAAAAAAAGTTATATGCATGAAAGGGGGAAAGGGTGATAAAGAAAAAACAGGGAAAAATGTTAAATGCCACGGTCTGATAAAAGATACTGCTAATTCCTCTCTGTAACCTCCAGCACTGAGGAATGAGAGTTCTCAGACATTAGCATGTATCAAAGTCATTAGGAGGGACTGGGTTTCAACTGGAGGGTCTCTCATTAAGTCTTCTGGGGTGAGATCTGAGAATTTGTATTTCTAACAAGTTCCCTGGTGCTGCCAATGCTGCTGGTCTGGGGACCACACTTGGCTCTAGACCAAGGTTCTACAACCAAAGGTTTTCAAATGCAGAGTGATGGAGACCTGGTGGAGACCTGGGATGGGGATATGACAGAGTCAGAATGATTCCGGAAGAGGCCTCTTCAAAGTACGCTGCACCATCACAGCATGACCCGAAGCCATAGAACAATCAGCAGCTTTGTCTTTGCTGCCTCGCAGTTACAGAGGAGAAGGTGATGGGATTTCCATCTATAGATCAAGATCAAGGAGACAGTCAAGTGAAAACAAGAACTTGAGGATGGCAGCTGAACGTGAATTCAGTCAAAGTCCTGATATACATGGACATTCTTCTCCAGGGACAGGATGACAAGGGGTTTCCAAAAAAGACAATATTGAGAACTGAAGTCAGACTCAGTCTCACAGAGGCAATCACTGGACACTTGTCTATTGATAAGGGGATGCCTTGCACTTCATCCTTTATTCCTGAAGGAGCAGGAGCAATGGCCTATCGGAAATCGCCAGGTATCTTGGATTTATGGAAACACACTTGCTGATGAAAAGAGGACAGCCCTGACTAGCACTTTCTCTTTTTGCCTCTGAGTTCGAGTAGGCAAGAAGTACACGAGTCTTTCTGTTTGTATGAAGAAAAAGAAAGAAGATCGTCGTGTTTATTGTCAGAGCATTTTGAGACATTGTTTTGACTTCATTTTAAGCCCTATTAACTTCTAGTATTATCCCTAGCAGATTTCCTCACTAAAGTGAGTGACCAAATCTCCCTCAATTTCTTTAAATGCTATCACATAAAAACTTGAACCTGTATTCCATAGGTTGCTGTGATGATAAGCAGATAATATGTGCCAAGCACCCAGCTGGGTGTGTCCTGGTGTAGCCGCCATCGGCCCTTCTCCTCCCCTCCCCACACTCTGTCCTCCTCCTTAGTTGTCCAGCTGATGGCTTCCTGTCTGTAGAGTACATTACAAACCCTAATACTTTCATTCATTTACTGATGTAGCAAATGCTTATTTTTATTTGATATATGACACTCCATAAATCCTGGAGATACAAAAATGATGGGTAGTTCCTGCTGTTGCATTGTTCTCAATCTACCCAAGAAGTGGGCAAATAGAGTCAGTTGACACTGGTGTGATACTGACCTATGTGAAGAAACACACAGGGAGAAAGTTAGAGACAGGAGAGGCCATTGGAAGGGCTTCCCGAGGAAAGCAGGCGCTGAGCTGTGTCTCCAGGGAGGAGCTAAGCAACCAGCTAGGTAGAGGAGGAGGCAGGCAAGCAGAAGGAACAGCAAGTAAAAGTGCACAGAGGCCAGAGAGAAGAATGTGTCTGAATTGATAGAAAAGGAGACAGGAAGGTGAAGAGCGGCACCAAGAAGCAGAGGACAGCCACAGAGCTGGCATCGTGGGAGTCCAAGGAGAAAACCAGTGTGAAGTGGAAGGCGTGGTCAAATTCGAGGAAGCAAGTAGTGCAAGGATAGACCTGTTGGCTACGATGCCGACCATCTCAGCAGAAAGCCTGCTGGGAGAACAGTAGGTGGGGCAGAAGTCATTCTGTGATAACCTGAGAAATGAATGGGGGTTGAACGCTGTCAACATGTTATGTGGCTTTTGTGGCCTGAGCTGCACCGCCACACCCCCTTCCTGTTGTGTAGGGGGATTCATGATGATATTAGTAGCACATCCGGTAAGCGCGATCTGGGGCTTAATTTAACATCTTGTGTTTTGTTCTGTTGTGCCCCCTCCTCCTGTTGGTTTATATCTAGTATTAGTAGATAGATCTCTTTAAAACTTGGCTTCGTATTTTGGACTACATCAATTACTCTTAGAATTTATGATCACTTATTCATTTATACTGCCAGTTTTTCACTTTAGGGATATAATAGATCATCACCACGACTAACCCCACCACCAACACCCCCACATACTCCTGAGTACTTTTTCTACCTTTTATTTCTATTTTTCTTTTCTGTTTTCGAGGCAGGTGTCACTCTGTTGCCCAGGCTGGAGTGCAGTGGCATGAAATCAGCTTTTCTTTTACTTGCTGTTCCTTCTGCTTGGCTGCCTCTTCCTCTACCTGGATGGTTGCTTAGCTCCTCCCTGGAGACACAGCTCAGTGGCTTCTTTCCTCGAGCCCTTCCAACTGCCTCTCCTCCCTCTCACTTTCTCCCTGTGTGCCCATGAAATCTGCAACCTCCACCTCCCGGGCTCAGGTGATCCTGTCACCTCACCCTCCTGAGAATAGCTGGGACTACAGATGCGTACCACCATGCTCAGCTAATCCTTGCATCTTGTGTAGAGACAGGGTCTCACTACATGCTCAGGCTCAACTTGAACTCCTAGGCTCACGTGGTCTGACCACCTCAGACTCCCAGAGTGCCAGGATTACAGGCATGAGCCACCATGCCTGGCCTTACTTTTTCAACTTCTATTTGTACTTCACATTTTACCATTTGGAGCTTCATTTAGCATCTGGTACCTTTCTTCTATAGCATCCCTTCTCTTCCAAATATTTATATTCTTTGTTAAAATTTTTTTAGTCCAGTAGTTTTTGGGGTACAAGTGTTTTTTTGTTACATGGATGAATTGTACGTGGTGAATTCTGAGATTTTAGTGCACCCATCACCTGAGTAGTGTACATTGTACCTATGTGTAGTTTTTTTCTCTCTAGCGCTCCTCCCGTCTTTCCCCTTCTGAGTCTCTAAAGACCATTATATCCACTCTGTATGTCTCTGCATACTCATAGCTTAGCTCCCATTTATAAGTGAGGATAGACAGTTTTTGGTTTTCTACTCCTGTGTTACTTCACTAAGAATAATGGCCTCCAGCTCCATCCAAGTTGCTGCAAAAGACATTATTTTGTTCTTTCTTATGGCTGAGTAGTATTCCATGGTGTATATGCACCACATTTTGTTTATCGACTCATTGGATGGGCACTTACGTTAGTTCCACATCTTTGCAATTGTGAATTGTGCTACTATAAACATGCGTGTGCTTGTGTATTTTTCATATAGACTTCTTTTCCTTTGGCTAGATACTTGATAGTGGGATTGCTGGATTGAATGGTAGATCCACTTTTAGTGGAATCTTCACGCTGTTTTCCATAAAAGCTGTACTAATTTGCATTCCCACCAGCAGTGTCTAAGTGTTTCCTTTTCCCCACATCCTCGCCAACATCTGTTGTTTTTGACTTTTTAATAATGGTCGTTTTTTGCCAGTGTAAGGTGGTATCTCACTGTGGTTTTAACTTGCATCTCCCTGATGATTAGTGGTGTCAAGCAGTTTTTCCTATGTTTGTTGGCCATTTGTATGTCTTGAGAATTGTCTATTCATGTCCTTTGCTCACTTTTTGATGGGATTATTTTTCTCTTGTTGATTTGTTTGAGTTCCTTGTAGATTCTGGATTCTAGCCCTTTGACAGATGCATAGTTTGCAAATATTTTCTCCCATTCTGTCAGTTGTCTATTTACTCTGCTGATTATTCCTTTTATATTCTTATTAAGGTTACATGAAAGACTTGCTCAGTGTGATCGGGGGCTCCCTCTTGTGGCAGACAGTGGCCCAAAGCCATTCCCAAAACCCTTTCCTTCGCCTGCCTTCAATACACAGGCTACTAAGCGAGACATTTATCTTTCTAGACTTCCAGAAGCCAAGGCTGAGCATGTGACACTTATGGCTAAAAAGATTTAGGCAGAAATCTTTGAGTAGGGATTTCCTTTTCAACTACAAAGGCAAAGCCTCATTAGGAAAAAGCCCTTTGCTCTCATCCTTTTCTTTCCTTCTCAGCTGTGAAGCAGACTGCCCCAAGGGCTGCCACCTTTGGCCGACATGAGGATGAGAACCAGCCGCTGAGGACGGCTGGAAGGCACCCGAGGATCAGGTAGCTCCCACCCTGAGACGGAGGGTAAAGGAAAGAAAGTCAGGGTAGGTCTTTTGAACCACATTTGTAACATTTATATAAAAGAAATGTCTTCACAGTGCTGTTTTAAAGGTATTTTAAGCAGATCATTTCAAAGTGTGACCGGAATAATGATATACCGATTCGAAAGCAGTTATTTTAGTGAATAAAAGTTTCATTTTAAAGGGGGGAGGGGAAGGGTGTGACTGTAATATAGATTTATTTGGATTTCTGAAAAATATAGCCAAACCAGGCTATGGTAGAAAAAGCATTAACTGTTAGAACAACAACGCAGAGCCCGCTGCACAAACAAGGAAAGAATTCAGAAAGCCAGCGTGAGATCCTCTCTGTCCTAAAAACAACCCTGCAGGAAGGCATCCTGGGTTCAAGTCCCAAGTTGTACACCTGCTAGCTGTGTGACCTTAGGCAAATCACTGCAGTTTCTCTGTGCCTCATGGTCTTCTTTTGGGGAAAAAAAAAAAGGAATTTGCCCAACAAATAGTCAGTTTCTACTATATGCCATTAGTATTCCAGGCACAACTGTTAATGAAACAGACAAACACCTCTGTCCAATGGAGTTCGCTGCCTAGTGGGAGGAGATAGATAAGAACAAGTACTATGAAATATATGTGGTGTCATATGATGAAAAGTGATACAGGAAAAAATAGAGCAAAGAAAGAGGAAACAGAGTAAGTTTAAGAGTGGAGTCTGAAGGGAGAGACAGAAAGCCGGAAGCCAGAAGCCGAAAACCGGAAGCAGGAAGTAGACTAGGTGGGTATCTGGGGGATGCTCATGAAAGAGCCTTGGTCCAGGCAGAGAACACTGTTGGAGACAAGGTGCCAGAGCATACCATGTTCTAGAAATAGCTGGAAGTTCCATGCAGCTGGAACACAGTGAGCAAGGAGAGTTGAAAGAGATGAAGTCAGAGAAGCAGTGGGGACCAGATTTTTTAATGACTCACCAGCCTGGGAAAAGACTTTGGCCTTCACTGAGTGAACTGAGGAGTCACTGGAGGAGAGCGACAGGATGGAGTATGTATTTAAAAGGACCACTCAGCGTGCTGTTTTGAGAATAGATTCTGGAAGAGGACACTAGTTCTGAGGCAAGTACAACAATCTGAGCAGACAGGAGGAGAAGGTCCTTTTCCACCCCACGGATTTGCTGTGATGTAATGTGGATGAATGTGAATTTCAAGAGACTGCCTGCGTTTATGATACATTGTTATTGCCAGTTTATGACCTTTATGCTAAAAACATGCAGGAAAAAATATAGCCAACAAATGCAGTTGCATATGAGCTCACAGACAATGATAAACACACTTTTCAGCTTTTCAAAGAGTTGACGCCACATTGGTGTCTGATTTAGATCCTACTTAATGGCTCAAGGAAACAGATGAGTGAGACCTGTTAAAGCAAACTAAATATGGCCTGAGGACTCTGTACTTCTATATCAGGGTCCTTGTGGAAGAACTGTAACCTAGCTTAATAGTCAGACAAGATTGAAGAGCTAACTTAGAAGTATGTGCCTGTAACAATAGCTGAGTCTTGGCCAATTCCAGCAGCCATACTTCAACCACTCATAGACTGCTAAGTGTTCAAACTGTGTTCAAATAAGACAAACACTAACCTGTAACCACCCCAGTTGTAACCACCCCAGTGCCAACTTCTATGTGTCACTTCCTTGTTTTTTTCTTGTTGTTGTTGTTTGTTTGGTTGGTTGGTTTTTTGTTTTTTTTTTTTTTGTATATAAATTTGCTCTGACAATGAGGCATCCCTGGAGTCTCTTTGAATCTGCTGTGATTCTGGGGACTGCCCGATTCATGAATTGTTTGTTTGTTGCTCAGTTAAACTCCTTTAAAATTAATTTGGCTGAAGTTTCTCTAATAACAGACCAATGACAGGTCACATCCCAACTTCTCTGGCTTCTTTGTGTGACTCAGGAAACTAATGAACATTTTAAATCTGGGGGAAAAAATAACCTGTACCTTTCCTCAACAGGACAATAACACATTTTTATATCAGCTTGTTAAACACACGTGACACATCTATATCAAGTTGCTACTCACACACACCCTTGCTTAAATAATTGTTAAACACCTGTGGTCCAAAAAAATAATCACAGGCCATCACTAATTCGTTTGCCAGATTAAAGATCTAAGATACAGCTTTAATATACAACCATTGGTAATCAAGGAAATTCCAATTAAAACAAAGAGATACCATTTTCGCCCATCAAACTAACAGAAATATAAACATAATAATACTTAATGTTTATGATAGACCCCCAACTGATCAGAAGCAGATGCTGGGCCCATGGTAGGCACTTCCCCTGTGCAGACACCCGCTCAACCAGGTATCCACCTCTGGAGTCCCTGGAAGGAGGGCCAGGGGCTGGGGGCAGAGCACCCGGGACTCAGGGCTGCAGCCCTCTCGGCACTTTAATAACTGGTATGGCCATCCTGGCTGAACATCAGCTCTGCCTCACTGCAGCCCCAGTCATCTCTCCAAATTACAGACTTCATCAGGTCGTCCACCTGAAAAGCCTTCAATAAAGTCCCAAAACCTGTGAGACAATGCCTGAATTATTTAGCAAGGAGTGCCCCTTTGTTTTGTAGTCCCTCTATCTACTTTTGCAGCCTCACATTCACCTGTCTTCAATGCATATCCTGGGACCCAGCCATCCCGAAAGATTTTTCAGCTTCACAAACCCATCTTGTTCTTACATCCTTAAGCCTTTAGATATGGTGCCAAGGTCTTTTTCCCTTCTTGCCTGCTCAAGGAATTTCTACTTATCCTTCAAGACTCAAAACAGGCACTTGTACCTGTTTAGCCTCCCCTGGCTTCTCTCCCCTGGGCTACCCCCCTTCATGCCTAGACATATTTCAAGGACAGCATTTATGCAGAATGGTCATGACACATGCTGCTTCCCCCCCCCCCCAGATGGGGGGCTCCTTGGGAGCAGGGGCAGATGCTTTCTTGGGACTATGTCCACAGATTCTGAAACTCCGGCTGACCAGGGCAGAGTCTCAGAAAATCTTCAAAGATTCGACAATTGATGTCCTTTGCCACAAACACTACAGAGCTGGACCTAGCACCTGCCTTCCTAAGGAAAGAAGGATGTTTTTACCCAATCAAATTAGGTACCACCTGCATATCCACCCTGTTGGTACCCAGGCTCTGAGATAAGAGCACAGGTTTCCTGCAGCATAAATATCCACTGAACGGATGAATGAAGCCATTAATAACCTTTTGACTGTGTGCTGGAGTCAGTACTGTGCTGAGAGGAATATTTTCAAAAGAAAAGAAAATCATCTTTTTGAGTGAGTCGGGATAGAATCTTTGGATATAAATTCATTCTTTTCTTAGGGGACTTGTTCTTAATGAAACTCAGGGTGAATGAGGTAGATGTGCTTATTCCCTGGACCTTCCTGAAAGTACAGTACAATCCCACAAATATAGCCTGAACCTGTGTTTGTAGGTGTTGGGAGGACACACACACACACACACACACACACACACACACGGGAAAGGGAAACTGAGTTTAACTGCAACTTGGGTAAAGTAAATAATGAGGCCTCAGTGCACGTTCACTGGCATGGTTTATGGTTTCTCTTGTGCCATGAGAGGGCAACTTTCTGGAGGTGGCCACCAGAACACCAGCTTCCACCTTTAAGGCTGGGCACAGACTCTCCGACCCACCCACACAGACTGGGGCAGCTCCGAGCTCCCAGACTCGGCAAGGACTCCCATGCTGAGAAAGCTCTCCAGGTTATTTTCAAAAATGGCCTGGGGCCTGAATTACACCCAGGGGGATGCCAGCCCCTGGAAAGCCCCCTGAAGCTGACCTCTCCATGCCTGGCTTATTCTGCATTCCTTGTTGCTGCTGCTTATCTGAATTCATTAAGTTTGACTTTATAATCTGAAGAGATTCAAAGATCTGAGCTGGTCTCTTGCCTCTCAGTATGGTATGTGGCTTCTAGACCAAATTCCATCACCTCCAGGTCTCCCCAAGGCCCTCTGTCCCCAAAAGCCTGTCACATGTGCTCACCTCCTTCTTTCAAGTCCCCTAAATGTCCAGAAAGCTCGATCTCTATTTCCTATGAGACACACTGCAACTTACCTCCGTTTCACCATCTGGAGCCTAATTCCCATGAGGGCAAAGACCATGAGGAGCACAGGCTTCAGCTCTGTGGCCTGGGACAAGTTGCTGACCTCTCTGTGTCATGGCCTCTCCTTTGGTGAAATGAGAATATTACCAGTTCTACATAATAACGTTGTGGTGAGAATTAAATGAAATCATACAAAGCTGCTGAAACCCGGTGCTTAGTAACAGTTGAATAATTGCTAAACTTCCTTGGTTCTATTGAGCTTGACACAATGTCTTTGTGTAAGTCCCACACATCACAGGGACTCCCATTTGGGTGACTATTCTCTATCTTAAACACACAGCATTTCAGCCCTGACTTGAACTGCTTATAAAATGGAGGGCAATGCAAGAAATCTGAATATTAATGGAAAATTTTGCCCATTCTGTCTGTGTCTCACCTCAAGATATTTTTAATAACAACGTGGATTGCCTAACGAGACTTGTTAAAAGTTGGTGCTCTTCAAAAATAGTTACATCCTTTCATATCCCAACGACAAAACTTTACTTCTGTGAAAGCTGATTATGTGAATTGGGTGATTCTTGCCATACCCAAATAAATCAGAGTCTAGGGACCAGCAGGGGGGAAAGCACTCTGCATATAGCACCTGCTTCAAAAATTATCCACAAACCCAGCTACCAAAACAATGTGCTGTAACCCTAAGAAGAGTTTTACTTAGCAGCTGCTGGAATCACCTGCTGCGACTCTAAGACTAGTTTTACTTACCACGGTCACTCACCAGTCAGAGCTTGCCAGCTCCCAAAACCTTCTATAGTGCCAATGAGCTTTCTTTCTAAGCAATATGTAAAACTTCTCTTACTGATGAAACTCCAATATGGTTTGGCTGTGTCCCCACCCGCATCTCATCTTTAATTCCCGCGTGTTGTGAGAGGGGGAGGTAATTGAATTATGGGAGCAGGTCTTTCATGTGCTATTCTCATGATAGTGAATAAGTCTCACGAGATCTGATGGTTTTATAAAGGACAGTTTTCCTGCGCAAGCCCTCTTCCCTTGTCTGCCACCCTGTGAGATATGCCTTTTACCTTCCACCACCATTGTGAGGCCTTTCCAGCCACGTGGAACTGTGAGTACATTAAACCTCTTTCTTTTGTAAATTGCCCAATCTCAGGTATCTTTATTAGCAGCATGAAAACTAACTAATACAAACTCCCAACCTTCTCTTTGTTCTTCAGGCATACCCAAGACCACTCCATCTGTGTGTATGCCCCAAATTGCAATTCTTTGATTCCCAAATAAAACATTTCGCTTAGGCCGGGTGCGGTGGCTCACGCCTGTAATCCCAGCACTTTGGGAGGCCGAGGCGGGCGGATCACTAGGTCAGGAGATCAAGACCATCCTGGCAAACACAATGAAACCCTGTCTCTACTAAAAATACAAAAAAGTTAGCCGGGCGTGGTGGCGGGCACCCGTAGTCCCGGCTACTCAGGAGGCTGAGGCAGGAGAATGGCGTGAACCCAGAAGGCAGAGGTTGCAGTGTGCGGACGTCGCTCCACTGCACTCCAGCCTGGGCGACAAAGCAAGGCTCCGTCTCAAAAAAATAATAATAATAAATAAAAAAATAACCATTTCACTTACAGATTCATCTCTCTCTCTCTCTCTCTCATACGTATTTCATATATATTTGAGGGAGGGTCTCTCTCTGTTGCCTCAGG
Organism: Piliocolobus tephrosceles; assembly: GCF_002776525.5. Classification (NCBI taxonomy): domain Eukaryota; kingdom Metazoa; phylum Chordata; class Mammalia; order Primates; family Cercopithecidae; genus Piliocolobus; species Piliocolobus tephrosceles. The sequence goes on along the minus strand of NC_045442.1, from coordinate 113,909,828 downwards.
CTGGAGTGCAGTGGCACAGTCACAGCTCACTGCAGCCTTGAACTCCTGGACTCAAGCAATTCTTCTGCCTCAATCTCCCGAGTAGTTGGGACTACACGTGTGCCATCACACTCAGCTAATTTTATTTTATTTTTTAATTTTTAGTTTATAGAGACATGGTCTCACTATGTTGCCCAGGCTGGTCATGAACACTTGGCCTCAAATCCTCTTGGCTTGGCCTCCCAAAGTACTGGGATTACAGGTGTAAGCCACCATGCCTGGACTATCTCTATATTTTACTTTGATTTCAGCGTACTTGGTGTCAGAAGTGGAGTCTGAAGCAGACTCACCTTGGAGAGATCAATAACTGGCCCCGGAACTATGGCTTGTGGTATCCACATTCAGGCCCCTTGGACCTTTGTTTTCTTTTCCTTTCTTTTCTTTTCTTTCTTTCTTTCTTTTCTTTCTTTCTTCTTTCTTTCTCTCCTCCTTTACTTTTTCTTTCTTTCTTTCTTTCTTTCTCTCTTTCTCTCTTTCTCTTTCTGTCTTTCTCCC
>NC_045442.1:113898759-113909284 GCF_002776525.5 Piliocolobus tephrosceles | reverse complement strand
TCTCTTCCTTTCTTTCTTCTGTCACCCAGGCTTGAGTGCAGTGGCCCAATCTCAGCTCACTGCAATCTCTGTCCCCTGTGTTCAAGCAATTCTTCTGCCTCAGCCTCCTGAGTAGCTGGGCACCACCATACCCAGCTGATTTTTGTATTTTTAGTAGAGATGGGGTTTCACCATATTGACCAGGCCAGTCTCAAACTCCTGACCTCGTGATTCACCCACCTCGGCCTCCCAAAGTGCTGGGAATACAGGTGTGAGCCACCATGCCTGGCCCTGCCCCCTGTTTCTGTAGGTTGCCTCTTTTACCGCCTGGTGAGTCTCTCTTGGATTAAACTCTCTGTTTTATTTTATTTTATTTTATTTTACCGAGGTTGATTTTATTTGGGAATTGGTTATGAGAGGTCTTTCCCCCTCCTGGTTATGAGATCTCGTGTTTAGAAAGGGGTTTTTCCCCTCCTGGTTACAGAGACTTTTCCCCACTGGAGAAGAGTTATCATCTTTCTTGATAAGTATGTACTTTATACTCCACTTCATTTGCACACTTTGAGTTTAATTTGGCTTTTGTGTATTCGGCATTAAGCCGAATCACCTAGATAAATTTATTTACAAATGGGCTCTCAAAATTCAAAGGCATGCCAGTATAGCTCCTGCTCTGAGACCCCCGCTGGTAACATACACAAACATTATGGAGATCATTCAAAGAGTCTGTTTTACTGAAAACTAAACTAAAAAAGAAAAAAAATATAAAAAAAAAAAAAAAAATCACACCTATAAAATCATAGTCCAAATAGGACACATATCTCAATTGGTATCTTAAGGCTCCAAAACACATTCAGGACTCACAGACTGCCTCTGAGCTAGCTGAGCCTTTCCGGTCCAAAGCCTTTCCCTTCCCTTCCTACACCTCCTCCTCTTTATCTTTCTCTCAGCTAAGCTCTCTTTCTCCAAAACTCCTCAGCTATTCTGTCTTACTATTTAAGTAAAGACACTTGGAAACCAGAAGATAACAAAGAAAATCATTTTGACCTTTGTGGTACTTATTAAAAGCAAAAGATGAAATTCCCATGTAAAAGACACTTCCTCTGTACTAAAAGGAAAGGCAAACTCGTATCTTTGAGGAAAAGGGATTGAGACCAAGAGAATACTGCACAGGCCTTGTTAGAATAACTCTTACCTTTTGAGTCTCTTCACATAATTCAGCCACATTTTCAGAGTTAACAATTCTTTATTCAATCCAGTGTGTTGGTCACTGACTCAAACTGCCTTACCCAAAAGATGCTTCACAGCCTCCATAAGATGACATATTATGGCAAATAAAATCACAAACCACCTTCCAAACTACAGCTTTTTACAGTTTTACGGTTTCTACTTAATTTCAAGTTGAAAATGCTATCTTCTTCATTTAAAATGATAATTTCATTTCTTGAAATAGAATTTTCCTCTTCCAGCTTTTCAGATTCATATCTCAAGTTTCAGGTATTCAGCTTTTTACACATCTCACTACATATGATTTACAGGTCATGCATTATTACTTTCTGGGCTTCTTCCTCCTGTCTCTTCGTGTTTTGTTTTGTTTTGTTTTTCTGGAGGTGGGGATGGAGCCTCTCTGTGTTGCCCAGACTGGAGTGCAGTGGTGCAGTCTCGACTCACTGCAACCTCTGCTTCCTGTGTTCAAGTGTTTCTCGTGCGTCAGCCTCCCGAGTAGCTGGAATTAGAAGCACCCACCAACACACCCTGGTAATTTTTGTACTATTAATGGAGACAGGGTTTTGCCATGTTGGCCAGGCTGGTCTCAAACTCCTGACCTCAGGTGATCCAACCCCCTTGGCCTCAGCAAAGTGCTGGGATTACAGGCATGAGCCACCATGCCCAGCCTATGTTTAACTTTTTATGAAACTGCCAAACTCTTTTCCAAAGTAGTTGCACTTGGACCTCCATGAATGTCTGATTTAGTGCCAGCAATCTCTAAGCCTCATCTCCCCGCTGTGTCTGTCGCCTCCTGCACAATCCTAACAAGGCTCACTTTACCCCCACTACCCATGTGTTGGTTTAGCGACTCCCAGGCCAACTGCACGTGAAGAAGAGGTATCACTACCAGGCATGCTGAGGTTATCTCCCAGGAGGAAATGGCTCATTAGAAATCACTAGAGCAATAAAACATCCATGCAGCTGTTCCTACAAAGTGCATGAACATAAATGGAGGTGTTTTCAATTGTACAACAAAGATTCAACACTCCCTTGAACTATGTGGATCTTCCAACAAGGAAAGGAAGATCTTAAATAAACTCCCAGTGCCAACAATCTTAAACTAGATGCCAACTCTGACTTCACTCCATTACAGCAGTTTGAATAGGGAATAACTATGGGATTCAGGATGACAATGCCTATGGCTTTCATAACTATAAGCAATAGGAAATTACTCCACAACTCCTGGAGGCAAAGGGATACTGATTTTTAATCACTTTTGTAATAGTTTGTCAACTCAATAGTTTCTCAAATGTAATTTGTTTTTTGTTTTATTGTTTTGTGTGTGTGTGTGTGTGTGTGTGTGTTTGAGACTGATTCTTGCTCTGTCACCCAGGCTGGAGTGCAGTGCATGATCTCAGCTGCCTTTCACCATGTTGGCCAGGCTGATCTCGAACTCCTGACCTCAAGTGATCCACCTGTCCCAGCCTCCCAGAGTGCTGGGATTACAGGTGTGAGCCACCGTGCCAGGCCTCAAATGTAATTTGTAATAGTTTCTCAAATGTAAAACTTTGCCTCAAGGTCTTAGGGCTATCCATAGATTCATAAGGAGTAGACAAAACTCCTGTGCACTGCACCGGCTATTCAATCTCCCTGTTCTAAAACTTCTTATCCTCCTCTAACCCTAACCCAGAACTTCCTCCCTAAGTGAGTAATAAACCTTTCTGTGATCCCACTGAAGAACCACTGTCAGGAGCTTTGGCAGTAGAAGCTAACCTTGGGAGGAAGCCTTCTCCATGTCACGGTGGCATTGCTACAAAAGCCACTATAAAAGGCATGGAGTTGTATCTTATTGTGGTTTTGGTTTGCATTTCCCTAATGATTACTGATGTTGGACATTTTGTCACATGCTTGTTAGCCATCTGTCTTCTTTGCTGAAGATAGGTCTTCAACTCTGCCCATTTTTAAACTGGGTTTGTCTTCTTGTTAATTGAGTTGCAAGAGTGCTTCACATATTCTGGAAACAAGTCTTTTATTGGATGTATGATATACCAATATCTTCTCTCAGTCAATGGCTTATCTTTTTATATTCTTAATGGTGTCTGTTGAAGCACAAACTATTTTTTTAATTTAGGAAAAATATAATTTATCAAATTTTTCTTTTGTTGATTATGCTTTTGGTGCCACATCTAAGAACTCTGCCTGATTCAAGGTTCTAAAATTTTTCTTGTATGTTTTCTTTTTGACATTTTATGTCTGTAGCTTTTGTCTGTGATCCATGTGGAAACCATTCTTCTGTGTAGGGTATAAGGTAAGGATCTAAACTTATCTCTTTTTTTCTTTTTTTGAGACAGAGTTTTGCTCTTGTTTTCCAGGCTGGAGTGCAATGGCATGATCTCAGCTGACTGCAACCTCCCCTTCCCAGGTACAAGCGATTCTCCTGTCTCAGCCTCCTAGGTAGCTCGGATTACAGGCATGAGCCACCACACCCGGATAATTTTTTCCTATTTAGTAGAGACGAGGTTTCACCATGTTAGGCTGGTTGTGAACTCCTGACCTCCGGTGATCCACCTGCCTCCGCCTCCCAAAGTGCTGGGATTACAGGCGTGGCGCCACCATGCCCGGCCCCAGGATCTGAACTTACCTTTTTGCCTATAGAGATCCCATTGTGCCAGCACCATTTGTTGAAAACTATCCTCGCTCCACCATCTGGAAGTCCCACCTCTAAATTCGTTAATTAATTTAATTAAGTGTCATTTGAAAGAATCTGTCAAACTCAATAAAATTACATTTATTAAAAAGATTTATTTGAAAATTCCACATTTGAAACTGGCCCTAAACACCAGCTCTAATTTTTATTGTTTTTATAGTAAAGATGATATAAAACAATCTTTTTTTTTTTTTTTTTTTTGAGATGGAGTCTTGCTCTGTCCCCCAAGCTGGAGTGCAGTGGCATGATCTGGGCTCACTGCAACCTCCACCTCCCAGGTTCAAGCAATTCTCCCACCTCAGCCTCCCGAGTAGCTGGGATGACAGGTGCCTGCTACCACGCCTGGTTAATTTTTGTATTTTTAATAGAGATGGGGTTTCCTCATGTTGGCCAGGCTGGTTTCAAACTCCTGACCTCTTGATCCACCTGCCTCGGCCTCCTGAAGTTCTGGGATTACAGGCATGAGCCACCGCACCCAGCCAAAACAATCTTTTAAAATGTTATATGTGTCTCATTCTGCCAAAACACGCTCTTCAGGAAAATGGAAGAAACCATATACAGTGGGCAATGTTTGGTATATGCAATATTTTCCAGGTTGTTACAGCTTTTTCCAAGAAACCAATATTATTATTCACATATGTGAGTAGGAATATACTATAAAATCAAAAAATTTATGTGCACACTTTTTTAGCTTAGAATATGCCATTTTTCTTCAAAAGGATCCTCTAGCAGCAGCCCAGCCAGCGTAAACCTGAGTAACACTAATTTCTGCCTTGGAGATGCATTTTCTAAAATCATTATTTTTCTAAAGTTACATTTCTATACAAAGTTTCCACTGATCTGTAGCTCTTCAAAGAAAGTTCAAAATCCTACAGAAATGAGTGCCAGCATTGACCGAAAAGATATGTGATCATTAATCTCCAAATAGTTTATTTTAAAAAATTCTCCTAAGTACAAATATCATAAGACTTCATACCAGCTTGGTATTCAAATTTTTTGTTAATATATAGTCTTCCTTTAAGAAATAATTATAGATATGGGCTTTCAATTCTGCGGGTTTAAATCATCCTCTTCCAATTAGAAAATTGTGTTTTATATGCTCACACATAAGCACACAACTGTAAACTCGGACTATTTTAATCACGTAAATCTCACTATCTGTCTATCCTGTAATAAAACATGGTAAAGGGTACCTCCAAAAACCTAGACAAGGCAACAAAACTCAAATTCCAAAAAGCTGCTATTCTAGATTATAGTTGGGGTACAGTGGTGAAAAAGATAGACAAGGGTCTGACTTCCCAGAACTACAATCTATTGCATGTATAATATTCCCTAGATATAGGAAGCATAAATACTTTGGTATCCCCAAAGTGAATATGGTGTGTTGGGTGAACTCCCAGCTCAAAAACACAAAAATATGTCCACAACTTAATGTGCAAACAGTAAAGCAACATTGGCAAATGTAAATATGTAGGATATAGGTGTCCTCCTGAAATAGCGAAGTACCAACGATATTATCAAATACATATTATAGTCTTAGAAGATACCTGGCAAACACCAGGTTTTGGAATCATACATTTATTTTATAGAGTTAGGAAATAAGGGGCTATAATCTCAAAAAAAGAATATGTGGAGTCCAAATATAGCTTCTAAAGACAGCATTCCAACAGAGGTTCCAGCAACCAGTGAGAGACTTTAATCATTTGCAAAATTAATGGTCTCTTTACAACCTCAATTTCTTGGAATGCTGCATTTAAAAATTATACGGTAGAGAATTTCGGTGTATTTTACAATAACAACAATAACTAGCAAGATAACAAAAATTATTTTACAATAACTGCAAAAGCACAGGTTGTGCCCTATAAAATTATCTTTAGAAATAATTATGCCCATGGATATGAATGTTCCTGAGAATTAATGACTGATTATCTACAGCATGTACAAATCATTCTTAGTACTTGGTGAAAAATAATAATAAATTTGTTTAAATCTGAGGACATAGAAAAGATGGGCTTAGCTGCCCTGGACAAGCTAAACTCCTCTAAGTGTATGTAGATAAATATACTACAGCAATGGCCATCTTCCTAATGGCAAAGGAAGCTATAAAACAAGACATCGGGGGAAAAAAGAGCACCTTTCTCATGTTTACCAAAACATCAGAGGTTCTTTATAGGCTTCTCTTTTTGCCCTGCAAATGAGAGATTACAGAACTCTCGCACCCTTAGATCACAGAAGAGCTAAAGACTACTGACTCTAAAAGGAATCACTGTACCTTGCAGAAGTGGGGATACATTTCTTTCCTTTTCTTCCTTTCATATCCTTTCTGCTGTAACCAAGCCTCTGGTCTCATTATTTCCAGCGTTAGCACCTAATATGCCAAAATGTCTGTGTTTCTCTATAACCACCCCTCCAAAGATATCCTTCCTGCCTCCACTGGGCAGTCAGGTTTTTTTCTTCTTTCAAATTTATGCCAATGTCTGTTGCCTTAAAGGAAGTGTCTAATAAGGAGACACTGAATTAATAGACAAGACCAGACAACACTACCCCACTAAGAAAGTCTTGATTTTTGTTGCAGGGAAACCACCTTTGCTTTGACATATGTGTGTAAGTGGTATTGTCTGCCGAATGTTGCCTCGTGAGTCATAAAAAGAAACTTACCAGCCTCTTTGTTAACAGAAGTGCTGTCAAGTAAGTAGTAGTTATATGAGTAAGATAGAAAATAATATTCCACCTCCAACAACCTCTGAAATGGGAGGTGGGTCATTCAGACACCATTTCTTCATGAACTGCTGCCCTGTTCCTCTACCCAGTCCACAAAGAAAAGGCAATAGCAGGGCATTTCTTTGTGTCCTTCAAGCTCTCTCTGGCTCTCCTGTCCATGTGAAAAGACACCCATAGAAGCTCAGGGGTGACTGCAGCCCGTATTCTGTAGCCCTCTACCTGGGTCAGCTGCCCTGGACAACTGCACCTGACAGTTTTTCCAGAGCAGAGCAGCCGGAGAGATGACAGAGAATGAAAACACTGAAAAATGTCAACCTGGGAAGCAAATGTGAAACCCATTTCCAAACAGGGAAGGCAAAGAGAAAAGCAAGTCACATCAGAACAGAGATTGGGGAGAAACCCCTCTGAGTCTTTAAAGAGAAGGGTTGCAATTAAGATGGAATTAGGAAGTGGAAAAAGAAGCTGAATGTAAGATGTAAAGCCTCTTTTCAAAGCCTTTCAGAAACCAGACTCAAGGCAACTTTAAAGCATTCTGAATTTTTAAAATCAGAACACATGTTAGTATCATTATTTCAGAAAGCAAAGACACAACAGTGAAAAAACTTTTATTGCTCTCGGACGTAAAATCCAATAGCCTTCATCTATCTGGAGCATGGGGTGGAGAGGAAAGGGGTAAAAGGTTAAAAATCAAGTGTTCTAGAGTTAGGTTTAGTTTTCTTTTTTCAAGCTCTAGTTCACACTCATCTTGAATTTTCTGAAGCCTGTAGTTATGATCCCATTGTGAACATATACAACAAAAAATGTTGAATAAAACATTATTACAACTTTCAATATAAGACAGCAGAGAGTAAACAGTGCCTGATTTTCTCTCTTCCAGACTATTTACATTCTTACGAATAGACACAAGTCTACACAAAATGACAAGCGCACATTTGGTGGCAACAGATCAGCTGCTTCAGAAATTTATCTGGCTTGGGGAAGAGATATTATTAACAAGAGCAAATATGGACCCACTCTGAGGAATTACCAGCAGCTGATGTAAATTTTCACCTCAGAACCAGACCAGGTCCAGGGAGAAAAAAACTAGAGAGGTTTTGATTCTCCTCCCACTGTCTGCCTTTCTTTTCCAAAGAATAGAGAGCCTGCCCCAACTGGAAAATCAGGTAGCTTCTCCCACACAGGAAAGGATCTGCTGCCTGAGGCAGAAAGGGCTACTTGGGTGCCTGTGTTCCCAGTGCCCCTTCATTTCTCTCTTCCTACATCCTCTTGAGATTACATGTTGATTACATTATATTCTATTGTATTGTATTACATTATACAGCAACACTGAAAGAATGAAAGGAAACAGGAAAGGGAGTCAAACGGCCATTGCACCCTGCAGATGGTGGATACTGGGACAGCCCAGTGGGCCCAGCCCTCCCAGGGTTTTAGATGATATTTGCCAGATACCATTCCTGGCAGCAGCGGCAGGTCAGGGTGACCAGGATCACCTATAAATACATGTACTTTGAACAGTCATGAAACTAACGCATGAGAGCAAGAGATAGCTTTGGGGTGTGGTATCCATAAATTCAAATCAGTAAATTTCATGTTATGTGTATTTTATCACAATTTAAAAAAAAAAACTCAAACTTTAAACATTCAGAGATTTGTTTAAGGAGGTATATGGCTCTGGTATCCATAATGCTGTAAAAAGGGAAATCTTTTATTCCCTGAGGTGGACAGCAAGAAGTCCTAAGTCCTCCAGTCTGATAAGCACAGTGGGACAGAGGACTCCTCACTTGAGGACATCTAGGTTGAAAACAAACAAACAAACAAAATCACAAAACTTATGAAAATATTCTATAATGTAGGAGGAGGCTATTGCTCTTAAAATGCAGAGAAGAATCCTACTTTTGAAAAACAGTTAACTACAAGAAACAGGAAATCTTTAGAAAACATTCCCTTCGTGGTCTCAAGGAAATATAAGAAAACACGAAATAACAAATAGAAAGTGAGATGTAAAAGGCTACTTAGATGCTTTCTGAGATGTAAACTGATACAGTAAGTTTCAGGCTGAGAGAAGAAAATAATTGTAAAGAATAAAAAATGTAACCAATTTACTGTTTTCGATAGAGCACAACAGAGAAGTGACACTTCAGAAAAGTAATTCAGTAACATGAAAGACAAATTTGAGAAGCCATCCCGGAAAGCAGAGGAAAAAGACAGAGCCAAAATCTGAAAGAGAAATAAAGTTATGGCGTTTTCGCGCAAGGGAAAAGCTGGTGCTGAAGAACCTGGAAGTGTGCCATCTTGCCTCGGTTCGTCCAAACAGGTCTTGCTCTGTTGCCCAGTCTGGAGTGCAGTGGTACAGTCATACCACACTGCAGCCTTGACCTCCTGGACTCAAGCAATCCTGCCACCTCAGCCTTCCAAGTAGCTGGGAGCACAGGGACTTTGCCTGGGGCGGAGCAAGATGGCCGAATAGGAACAGCTCCAGTCTCCATCTCCCAGCGCGAGCGACACAGAAGACCGGCGATTTCTGCATTTTCAACTGAGGTACTGGGGTCATCTCACTCGGGAGTGCCGGACAATCGGTGCTGGTCAGCTGCTGCAGCCCGACCAGCGAGAGCTGAAGCAGGGCGAGGCATCGCCTCACCTGGGAAGCGCGAGGGGGAAGGGAGTCCCTTTTCCTAGCCAGGGGAACTGAGACACACAACACCTGGAAAATCGGGTAACTCCCACCCCAATACTGCGCTGTAACACCAGCACACTGGAGATTGTATCCCACACCTGGCCGGGAGGGTCCCACGCCCACGGAGCCTCTCTCCTTGCTAACACAGCAGTCTGCGGCAATCTAACCGCAAGGCAGCAGCGAGGCTGGGGGAGGGGCGCCCGCCATCGCTGAGGCTTAAGTAGGTAACTAAAGCCGCTGGGAAGCTGGAACTGGGTGGAGCTCACAGCAGCTCAAGGAAACCTGCCTGTCTCTGTAGACTGCGCCTCTGGGGACAGGGCTCAGCTAAAGGAGTAGAAGCCTGTGAAACGCGAACGACTCTGTCTGACAGCTTTGAAGAGAGCAGTGGATCTCCCAACACGGAGGTTGAGATCTGAGAAGGGGCAGTCTGCCTGCTCAAGTGGGTCACTGACCCCTGAGTAGCCTAACTGGGAGACATCCCCCACTAGGGGCAGTCTGACACCCCACACCTCACAGGGTGGAGTACACCCCTGAGAGGAAGCTTCCAAAGCAAGAATCAGACAGGTGCACTCGCTGTTCAGCAATATTCTATCTTCTGCAACCTCTGCTGCTGATACCCAGGCAAACAGGGTCTGGAGTGGACCTCAAGCAATCTCCAACAGACCTATAGCTGAGGGTCCTGACAGTCAGAAGGAAACCTATCAAACAGGAAGGACACCTATATCAAAACCCCATCAGTACGTCACCATCATCAAAGACCAGTGACAGATAAAACCACAAAGATGGGGAAAAAGCAGGGCAGAAAAGCTGGAAATTCAAAAAATAAGAGCGCATCTCCTCCTGCAAAGGAGCACAGCCCATCGCCAGCAACGGATCAAAGCTGGTCAGAGAATGATTTTGATGAGATGAGAGAAGAAGGCATCAGTCCATCAAACCTCTCAGAGCTAAAGGAGGAATTACGTACCCAGCGCAAAGAAACTAAAAATCTTGAAAAAAAAGTGGAAGAATTGACAGCTAGACTAATTAATGCAGAGAAGGTCATAAACGAAATGACAGAGGTGAAAACCATGACACGAGAAATACGTGACAAATGCACAAGCTTCAGTAACCGACTCGATCAACTGGAAGAAAGAGTATCAGCGATTGAGGATCAAATGAATGAAATGAAGCGAGAAGAGAAACCAAAAGAAAAAAGAAGAAAAAGAAATGAACAAAGCCTGCAAGAAGTATGGGATTAT
>NC_045442.1:113763309-113893759 GCF_002776525.5 Piliocolobus tephrosceles | reverse complement strand
AAAAAAAAAAAAAAAAAAAAAAAAAAAAAAAAAGAAATAAAGTTATTAACTTGCGGAGGGGATGGTGAAGAAAAGGAAGAATAAGAACAATGCAAGACAGAAAACGAAGATTCACTTCACAAAATAGAGGAAAAATAAAATGTCTACAAAGCTTTAAGAATAAAAAGAAAAAAAAAAGGACTGGGCGTGGTGGCTCATGCCTGTAATCCTAGCACTTTGGGAGACTGCAGCAGGTGAATCACCTGAGGTCAGGAGTTCAAGACCAGCCTGGCCAACATGGCGAAACCCCATCTCTACTTAAAAAAAAAAATTAGCCAAGCGTGGTGGTGGACGCTGCCTGTAATTCCAGCTACTTGGGAGACTGAGGCAGAAGAATTGCTAGAACCCTGGGGACGGAGGTTGCAGTGAGCCAAGATGGCACCATTACTGACTGTGTCTCAAAAAAAAAAAAAAAATACAGCTGTGATCGAATAACAGAATCCATGTATGAAAAATAAGAATTGTGGCCGGGAGCAGTGACCCATGCCTGTAATCCCAGTACTTTGGGAGGCTGAGGGGGTCGGATCACGAGGTCAGGAGTTGGCCAACAGAGTGAAACCCCATCTCGACTAAAAATATAAAAATTAGCTAGGTGCAGTGGCGCACGCCTGTAATGCCAGCTACTCAGGAGGCTGAGGCAGGAGAATCGCTTGAACCCGCGAGGTGGAGGTTGCAGTGAGCCAAGATTGCGCCACTGCACTCCAGCCTGGGCAACGAGAGCGAAATTCCGTCTCAAAAGAAAAAAAAACCAGAAAGAATTGTATCATTAAAATAAATAAAAGCTTTCATGAACTACCAGAAAAAAAAAAAGTGCCCTCAAATCTAAAGTTTCATGACTATAATCTATATTCCAATGCTAAAAATATTAGACTTATGCAAATAGATACTAAGCTTATGACCAAGAAAGAAATAAAGAACAAAGAACTGAAGAAATGGGGAGGGGATCATTTAAAATGATAAATTCCAAGCAATGAAAAGAGAATCTAAATAGTACTTGGTTGTTGAGCAATAACTCGATTAAAATCAAAAAATAATATTCATAGGAAAAAGTGTATAGTAAAATAATAATTACTAAAAAGCCCACCCCTTTGCCGCATGATCCCAAAAACTATATAGATTAATTTAACTAATATTAACATTAAAAAAAATAATTTTTTTTTTAAGACAGAGTCTCTCTCTGTTGCCCAGGCTGGAGTGCAGTGGAGTGATATTGGCTTACTTCAACCTCCACCTCCCATGTTCAAGTGATTCTCATGCCTCAACCTCCTGAGTAGCTGGGACTACAGACACTGGCCACCACACCTGACTAATTTTTGTTTTTTTAGTAGAGACAGGGTTTCACCATGTTGGCCGGGCTGGTCTCAAACTCCTGACCTCAAGTAATCTACCTGCCTTGGCCTCTCAAAGTGCTGGAATTATAGGTGTGAGCCACTGTGACCAGCCTAGTTTGAGGATTTCTAATTAGCTTCAGCAATTAGCGAGTAGAGGCCAAAGTCCTTCTGCAGAGAAAAAGGACCACAGGAAAGCGAGAGAAAGGCCATTAAGAAAAATAGCAGGCGAACCTCTATAGGAAAACAGAGACATGAAGGTGAGGTCCCCCTTCTTTGGTAAACTCATGGTTCAATCATCCCAGATGGGCCAATGAAACAGACACCAACTAACCAGGACATTCAAAGAATAACAGCAGCTGCTGTCCAGGACGTCACAGCCAGCCACACAATCCCAAATCATCACCATAGATGTTTAAAGCCAAAATGGACAGCTGCCACCAAAAGTTGCCAAATCATAGCCAAGACATGGATGTTCCCATGGAACTCCAAATTAGCTAGTTACACAGCTTGTGCTGGCCGTTTCATTAATCTCCCAATAATTCAACCCCTCATTTCTAATGATTGGATATTTCGGTACTCACTTATGGCATTATGGCAGGGTTTTATTGAACTTTCATAATCAAAATGAAATTAATGTTATTTAAGAAAATAATATTTTAGAAAAAAATATTCCAATCACTTGGAAAGTTTAAAGTCTTCACCTAAATGACTCTGAAGATAAAAAGTTCTAAAATGTAATTATAAACAATTTAGAATGTATTTTTAAAAATCTCAACATTATATATAGAAACTGAAGGAATGAGTCCAAAGCTGCATTCAATGGAAAATTCATAGTATTAAATATTTGTGTTACAAAAAAGAGGAAAAATAACATAAATAAATCAAGCATTCATTTCAAAACATTAAGTTGAAAAAATAGAATATTTTAAAAGATAAAAGAACCACGAAGGAAATAGAACATGGAAATATATATACATTGAGTAATAAATCCAAGAGCTGGTTATTAAAAGAACAAGAAAGTCAGTGAAAAACTGACAAAACTTATTAGCAAGAGAAAGGATCCATTGTAATGTGGTGATACTTTGAAAACTACTAGTTTATTTTTATCTTTTTCTTTCTGAGCATATGACCTTAACCTAGCCCACTTGAAACATCTTTGCAGGGAGGAAGAAGAGATTAAGACTTTTTCCTGAAAGAATGCAAAAAGAGTAGATAAGGTAATAATCCACTTTAGACAAGTAAAATACGATTTTCAGCAGCCTCGAGAGAATATATTCCAAATTCTTTTCATTCTCCCACTTTAGCACATTAACCATCTTACTTGGAAGACACAGCTGCTTGACTTTTCCCAATCCTTTTTCTCTAGTCCCCACAATTTATCATTAAGGCTTGAGTTTGAGTTAGACCTGCAGGTTTGCATCAGGGCGAATAGAATATGAAACAGAGGGAAGCTTGCCAATTTCTGGAACTGAGTCAGTAGGAGCAGAAGAGAAAAAAAGAAAGAGGAAAGTTTTGGCTCGGAGAGGGAGAAAGATGGGGACAATAAAAAGCCAGCGACAAGAGTAATAACAATGACAAAAAAGCTTTGCTTCCTCCTCCAATTAGGATTTTGAAATAGATCACTTCTTGGGCAGTACTCCATCCTGAGATAACTAAGAGTAGGGTCACATCTACTTGGTGGAGCAAGTAGAGGGAGGCCGTGATATTTCGTTTTCTGAACTAATTCTGGTTCTTATATGTTTAGATGAGGCCCAGAAATAGGTGAGAGGCTGGCTGTGGAGCTAGCTAGCAACAGCTGAGTGAGTAGCATCATAGCCAGTGTCACAGAGAGACAACCCGAGATCAGACCAAAAGAGAATCTTTGCCAGATCCCTGAAAGATAACATCAGTAGGATCTCAGGTGAGGCCAAGACAAGCCAGAAGCACCAGCAGGTGCAACACCTGAGAGAAAAGAAAGAGCCACAAGCTGCAGATCTTATCATTGGCTCTCAACAGGGTGCCTGGCCACCAGATGGAAAAGGATCAACATCACCCTGTAGATCAGAAGGAAAAGATACCATGATCATGAGCTCCAACTCAGGACCACTGCATCACCTAAGGCCCCCTCCCTAATACACCTGAATGTTATCTTTTTAAATTTTCTTTTGAGACAGAGCCTTGGCCTGCCACCCAGGCTGGAGTGCAGTGTCATGATCTTGGCTCACTACAACCTCCCCTTTGTGGGTTCAAGCGATTCTCGCCTCTCAGCCTCCTGAGTAGCTGGGACTGCAGGTGCACACCCTTGTACCCAGCTAATTTTTGTATCCTTTAGTAGAGACAGGGTTTCACCATGTTGGTCAGGCTAGTCTCGAACTCCTAACTTCAAGTGATCCACTTGCCTCTGCCTCCCGAAGTGCTGGGATTACAGGCGTGAGCCTCCGCGCTTGGCTTACTTGGATGGCATCTTAAAGTGAGATGAGATGGTAGGAGCAATCTGAGAGCCTGGGCATTTTTCCTTAGAAAGAACAAATATTGCCAGAAAGAGTCTCTTCAATGGTCACATCTAAGCTTTTGCCTGGATTGAATATTTGAACACACACACACACACACACAAACACACACACACACCATCTTTCCCAGCACCTATGGCAGGCAACACAGTGGGAAATTAAACGTGTGGGATTCTGGATTCTCCTGGCCTGGGTTTCACTCCAGGCTCCACAATGTGTTAACTCTGTGATTGTGGGCAACTTACTTAATCTTTTTGCCTCAATGTCCCCCTCTATAAAAATTAGGAGAACAAGAGTTTCTCTTAGTACTTTTTAAGGATTCAATGAATTAAATGTAAAGTGCTTATACCCAACAACAAAGTCATGGAATCAACCTAAGTGTCCCTCAACGAGGACTGGATGAAGAAAATGTGGCATATATATACCACATACTACAACTCAGCCACGAAAAACAAGGATTTAATGTCTTTTGCAGCAACAGGGTGTTATGGAGGCCATTCTCTTAAATGAAATGACTCAGAAACAGAAAGTCAAATGCCACATGTTCTCATAAATAGGAGCTAAATAATGTGTACATATAGACAGATTGTGGACTAATGAACACTGGAGACACAGAAAGGTGGGAGAGTGAGAATGAGGGGAGAGCTGAGAAATTATCCATTGGGTACAATGAGTACACCCTACTTGGGTGACGGTTGCACTAAAATGTCGACTTCACCACTAGGCAATATATCCATGTAACAAAAATGCACTTTACCCCCTAAACCTATTTTGAAAATTTTTAAAATTAAAAATGTCAAGTACTTAGATCAGTGTCTGGCCCATAAGAATAGTTCATTAAGTGTTGGCTCTCCTTATTCCTACAAGCATCGTTACCATGGGGCTCATGTGGGAAGATCAGACCAGCTCCAGAAAAATGAAGAAATTGCAGTTTCTCTATACAACCAAGTAGTATGGTGGATTAAAATTTGTACCCCTGCTCCATAAATAACCAAAATCATAAATGATAAAGGGGACATAAAATAAATCAAAACATAAAGAGGCTTTTACAAACACAGAAGAATGGTATGAATTTTAAAAAGCTTAATAAAGTGGGCCATATTCAGAATTATGAATTACCTGTATTAGCCCAAGAAGTATGCCAAGTAGAAAAGAAGTGTGTCAAAAGGAAGTGAAAAATTCATCCAAGAATTACCTCTAAAAACGACCTGAGATCAAATGCCATTTGATGAGTACATTCTTTCAAGCTTTCGCAAAGGGTCAACCCTCGAATATGTAATAGCCACAGGACTTGGGAAAACATTGAATTCTTCTCAGTTCTTCGAGAAAGCTAGGTTACCTATAGTACACCAACCGGAATAGAAAAAACTAAAGGACACTATTTTTCTCAAAAGCTTTTGTTACTCCAGGAGGTCCTAGTGCCTCTAATATGCTGTGAAATTCCAATGAGGGGGTGGCAGGCAGTGGTGGTCCTCACTTCAGGGTTTATTCCAATCACTTCCAGACCCTTCTTAGAGCCGTGCTAGAGCTGCCTGGAGTCATACCATCAGAAGATTAAGGTGGATCCAAGAGCCAAGAATATACAGAAGCATATGCGGAAGAAAAGGGATTTGCAAGAGATAAAAAGAGGAAAAGAGACCGTATACAAGATTGCAATCATAATAGCAATGCTAAGGCAGGAAGCAGTACATTCTGCTTGTGAAAATGTAAATTGATTCAACCCTTCGAGGAAGCAACTGACAATGTGACTTGGAATCTAAAGAGTACATACTCTTTGACTTAATAATCTCAACTCTTATCTGTCCATCCAGGGTAATTAACTTGAAATGAAGCTAAAGATTTACATACAAGGATGCACTTCATAGAATTACTGATGGCAAACAAAATAAAACAGAAACAAGAAGCAACCTAAATGTTAAAAATGGAAACTATTAAATAGGTTATGGCACCTTCAGATAGTAAGTTATGCAACAATCCGAAGCAATGTTTTTGTGGGGGGAGGGGAATGTAATGACAGGTATAGGTCTAGGATTTTTAGAAAAAAGTCAGAAGATAAACTACAATGTATAATCTCAGCTATATTTTTAAAATATATGTATATAGAAAAGACTACTGGAAGAAATACAGACCAAAACCAACCTGAATATGGTCTCTGAGAGGAAAGGACTCTGAATGGAAAACATTTTCTTTTATACAGTTCTATTTTCTAACTTTCTGCACCAAGCTGTATTACTTTTACAATCAGGAAAAAAAAACCACAATTACTGCCTATGAATAAATACACATATGAATGATAAGAAAAAAATTTAAGCCTCCAATCACTAAGGACAAAATCATTTCTAGCACACAGAAGAAACCTGAATCTTAACACCGGTGCGTTTTAAAGCATAGAAAACAAAAAGCAAATCAACCAGATCCCTCCATAAAGACAGGCTGAGCTGCTTCTCTCGAAAGGTTGGTGGGGGGGGAGGTGGGGTGCGGGGGCGGCTTTCAACACACCATCGTTGAAAGGAAAACTCAGCGCCCATTTTTCAAATGCAGCTGTTGGAGGATCCCCCTTGATTCAAAGACCCTTCACATCGAGGCTTAGAGGGTTGAGGGAGTGTGAAGAGTGCCCCCACTCCCCGCGCCCTCTCCAAACACGCACACTCTCACACTCAATCGCGCGGTCCCAACCTGCCTACTCCCAGCAATCCAAGCCGGTGCAGCCGCGCCCCACGCCCGGCTCGCAGCCCCCAAGCCCCATTCCGCCCGCGCTGGGCGCCGCTGTACCTGTTCGTGGCGCGCGGTGCCGCGGTCGCCGGGCTCCGGAGCGTCCTCAGCGCTGCGGGAGTGCCGTGAGTGGCCTCCTTGCTTTCCTCCACCAGGATCCTGCACAGCCGAGGAGAAAACTTAAGTTGCTACATCCCGCCGGGAGCCGTTGGCTGACAGGCTGGGAGTCGCGCTCCTTGCCTGGCAGAGAGATCTCGCGCTCCCCGGCTCTCAGGTCAGGTCCCCAACCCCAGAGTTGGAAGAGCCTTAGGGCGGGAAGGAAGGGACAGCAAGGACCAGAATGGGGAACCCGGGATCCTGATGGGGAACCCGACGGCTGGTCCCTCTCCACAGCTGCCTAGCCCTCAGAGATGCGCGCTAGAGCCCCCGCAGCCCTGACTGGTCCCTCTGCTCCCCAGCGGCTGTCTACCGGTCCGAGGGTCGCCTCCCTGCGACCCCCTCCCCTACTGCACTCTCAGGCCGTCGCCGCCCGTGGGCTGCTCCCTGCCGCGGCCAAAAGTCTCCGCGCCCGAGGGGAAGAGATGGGCGGCTTGGGGGTCCTGGGGCGCCAGGCTGGGCGCGCGGCGCGGGGACCGGCGGGCGGGTGGGTTACCTGGTGTGGGCAGGCGCGTCTGCCGGGCACCAGAGCAGGCGCAGCAGCAGCAGCAGCAGCAGGCTGGCGAGCAGGGCGAGCAGCGCGCCCCCCGGCCGCATCCTGAGCCACAGGCGCCGCCGCCACCGCTGCTGCCGGGGCGAAGCGCAGCCCGGGCGGCCCCGACTCGCGGCTCCCGCCGCCGCCGCCACCGCCGCCGTGGCCGCAGCCCCGCGCACCCACAGCGTTCACAGGCGGAGGCGAGGGGCGCCCCCAGCCCACCCGGCAGAGTCTCAGAGGCGGGCAGAGAAGAAGCCGCGCCCGGGCTCGCTCCGGGCTCCGGGCCCCGGCCCGCGGAGCGCCGCGATCGGCTGGCAGATGACGATTTGCCGAGCTCGCCGCCTGTCCTCCCGGAGGCGCTCCGAGCTGCTGCGGGCTCCGGTCGCCGCTGCCACTGCTGCTGCTGCCGCCGCCGCCGCGCGGGGTCACCTGAAGGTTGGGGCGCGGAAGCTCAATTCCGTGCTGATTGGGCTCCAACTTTTCTGCGCCCTCTCCTCGTCCCGAGTGCCCGCGTGTCCCCCAGAAGCCCAGGCAGCCCACCCAGCCCACGCAGCCAGACTACAACTCTGCCTGGGGAGAGAGGAGAGGAGAAAAGGGCCGCTTCAAAAACTTTCGAAACTGTGCAGTCGCTCGACTGCATCCTCCCACGCATGAATAAAGCTGGGGACTGGGGAATTGCTGGGTGGATCATGACCCAGAACAGAAGCAGTAACCTGTGCTTACTTCAACCCAGAGTCAGAGGGACAGCGAATTGGTATGAGGGGCTGGGAGACCTTTAGGTGTGAGCACATTACTACCCGCAGACCGATTTAGCCCCTGCCTGTATTTGCAGATAGTTGTACTGGAAAACCTCCATGCCCATGGCTTTGTATTATCAGTGACTGCATATTGTGTGATTTAGGGCTGCAAGGGCAGAATTGAGTAGTGATGACAGAGGTGGCATAGCCCACAAGGCCTGAAATATTCACCATTTGAAGCTTTGCAGAAAAAGTCTGCATACTGCTCTTAAATAAGCAAGAGGCCATTAGCTTGAGGCTGTCTCTGTAAGTTGAGTTCCCACCTAACAGTGGAAACCTACATTAGGCTGTAATGAACAGACGGCTACTGGCCAATCACAGACAACCAACTTATTACACCAGGCCCCAAAAGGCAGCCTGCATAGCTATAACCAATCAGTTTCTCTATGGTGCTTCTGAGTTTGGCCTATCAGGCTTTGCTGCTCACACTGTGAGGTGGACCTCACTGGACCTCCTCTGGTTGTGAGTGCTGCCCAGTTCATGAATCCTTTGCTCAAATAAAGTGTGCTAAATTTAATTTGTCTGATGTTTTCCTTTTAACACTGCTACGGGCTGAATGTTTGTGTCTCTACAAAATTCGTATGTTGAAACCCAAATCCCCAATCTAATGTGGTGGTATTTGGAGGTGGGGCCTTTGGTACCTGATTAGTTCATGGGGTGGAGACTTCCTGGTGGAATTAGTTCCCTCATAAGAGCAAGCAGGGGGCAATTTGTCTCCTCTCTCTCTGCTCTGTGCAGTGTAAAGACACAGCAAGAGGGCAGATTTCTGCCAAACAGAAAGAGGACCCTCACCAGAACCTGACCATGCTGGCACACTGATCTTGAGCTTCTCACCCTCCAGAACCATGAAAAATAAATTTCTGTTCTTTCGGTCACCCAACCTATGGTATCCTTCTTATGGCAGGCAAAATGAAACCATGGTCTAGATCATATTGGTTAGTATCTCATTTACGAGTATCTCATCTGTTGCAGGAGAGTGATCCAATGGCACTATGAAACAGACTGGCTCTCCAATTATTTGTTTAGAAGTGGGTCTCAACTCTTTACACCCTAAACTATCCTGACTGCCCAAGCCTCCACTTAGCCACTTCCCTAGGTTTTAATTCCATTGTGGTTCTATGTGGGCTTATGAAACTATTCACTCTTACTTTTGTATAGTTCTGAGATTTTTCCAAATGCAACCCTTGGATTCCACCATCTTGGGAGTACCTTGATAAGATCTTTTGAAATGACTTCAATTTTGAAACGGCTTTAATGAGTTAACTTTCCCAAGCAACAAAAATATGATATTTCAACTGACATCTCCTAGACACATATGGTCTTCACCTGAAAGAGGCCAAAGTGAGAGCCATTTGGGAGCAACCAGTTCAGACAGCTAAATAAAGTTGTCACCAAAGATTCTATCACAAGAAAACATATATCAAGGAAAGAGATACCAGTGTCCCTAGTCTCTTTCTGCTAATTCTGGATTTACTCTAAAAACATCTGGTTGAACACAAAACAGAAGTTTGCACACAATAATTGATCAATAAATGTTTGGTCAATGAATAAAAACACATAAGAACTTGTGTTATTTTTAAAGAGAAAATGGAGCAATTAAACTAAAAATAAATGTGACTAGGAATATGATTTCCTTCTATAGCTCATCACTGCTGTTAATATATGTACTAATCAAGAATAAAAATAGGCTTCTACTTTTACATAAAACTAAGATTTATAGGGATTCAGTTGCTTCATCTGAGTATGACATAAAGTAATGCTATATTCAGGTAGTGATAGAATAATGTTGTAATCTAATTCTACATATTTCAAAGTTTAAGCCATTTGTTAAATAAGTAGAATATGGCACAATTATCTAGAAAATGAAGAGTTGCCTGGATTTGAAAGACATTCCAATTTTTATCTCAGTGCAGAAAATTGTGCAGAAAACTAATGCTGAACATGGTTTGCAGAAAAAGAAAAAGGAATTATTGTATCAGCCCGGAAGCTGCAATTTCACCTAATTTACTAAAGTTTAATATTTCAGCACAGCTGGGCTCAAGGCAACAGCAGAAGAGTCAGCCTTGCATTGGGTTCCCTAAACACCCTTACTGCAAATGAAGTTACTTTTTATCAAGCCAATGGCTATCAGCAGGGGACTCACAAAAGCCCATTTTAATTGGAAAACCAAGTGTAAATTTGCAATGGGAATTCTGAGCCCAGTGTTAAAATTTGACAGTAGGGAACTTTACCACAAGCTTTCTAATTTAAGACTTGGGTGGGTAAGGTATGAATTATCTTGCTGATCCTTGAGAGAGAAAGAAACCTGACAAGAACATGATACCTTAATATTATCAGCCATAGAACCACTACTGGAAAAGTGTGCATTTGGTAGCTTAACATTTGCAGGCTTGACTTGCAACCCTAAAGATCTATGCCATGTAGTAATTTGAAATGCTGCTGAGGACAGGAATTGAAACGTAAACTCAGGTTGACATCCAGACGCTGCTGCCAAGCTTGTGATAAGTGGCGAGCCCACCTCACTCACCCAGTCCACTCCACATCGGCGTCTCATCTGGTCTTTGTTATTCTTTTTTTTTTTTTTTTTTTTGAGGCGGAGTCTGGCTCTGTCGCCCGGACTGGAGTGCAGTGGCCGGATCTCAGCTCACTGCAAGCTCTGCCTCCCGGGTTTATGCCATTCTCCTGCCTCAGCCTCCGGAGTAGCTGGGACTACAGGCGCCCGCCACCTCGCCCGGCTAGTTTTTGTATTTTTAGTAGAGACGGGGTTTCACCATGTTAGCCAGGATGGTCTCGATCCCCTGACCTCGTGATCCGCCCGTCTCAGCCTCCCAAAGTGCTGGGATTACAGGCTTGAGCCACCGCGCCCGGCTGTTATTCTTTATTCATCATCATGAATGTCCTTACCTTCATAAAATAACTTTTAAAAAATGATTGGGAAGTTTTGATATATAAAACGTCTCCAGGCCTATGGAAATCTTGAAAGTTGAAGTTTCTGATTTGGAGTGTAAGGTTTCTTATTCAGCTAACATGTGACTTTCCACCCAAAAGATGATTCAGGGGAAAGCTAGAAATGTATAAGATTTCCGTAAGTGTGGATTTGGGGATTCAGAAAGATGAATCACAAATATGAAGTATCTACTTGACATTTGATATATACTTTATATCTATGTATATACACTATATAAATAATATGCAATGTACAGAATATATACTGTGTATACACATATTGTATATATTATATATACTATGCATATACATTCCATATAATAATTATGCATATGCAAATTGTTATATATTATGTATATATAATATTATATATAATATATTATATTGTGTATATACATCATTATATATTATGTATATAATATAAAAGTATAGAAACTATATATACATATATTTGTTTACATAGTATGTATATATAGTGATATCTATAATATATCTACATAATTTTTGTCCTTATATTGAAGATTCTTACTGATAGATAACAGTGAATAAGTGTCCATAGATATGCTTTATCTCTACATAGATTATATGTAATATACACACACTATATAAACAAATATGTGTATATAGAAGGCATATACATGTATACTATGTGTATACACACTGTATACATAGTAGATACAAATATATCTCACTGGTATGTATGAACATCTTCAATATAAAGAAAAACAGGAATGCTGTTAGAAACACACAAAAAATTGATGCACCAAAGACTCTTCTCTTCGTTCGGGAGACATTCTTACCTCTCTGTTTAGAAAAGATGATTTCTGATGTTTCAGACTGCATTAAAGATTTGTGAGGACTACAGGATGATAGGTCATTTATAACATTAAACTATACCTTGGGGAGGACATTCATGACTATGATAACCAAGATTACATATTTTCAATAAATCATAGGATATAAATAAAAGTAGAAACGACTTGAAGAAATCAGTGACCTCAGTATCTCTCCAAATATGTCTTATTACAGATTTTTGCCCAATGTTAGTTGAATATTAAAGAATGGGGACCAGGCACGGTGGCTCACACCTGTAATCCCAGCACTTTGGGAGGCTGAGGTGGGCCGATCGCTCGAGCCCAGGAGCTCAAGATCAACCTGGGCAACACAGCAAAACCCCTTCTCTATAAAAAACATCAAAAGAAAAAAAAGTTAGCAGGGCATGGTGGTGCACACCTGTGGTCCCTGTGACTTCAGAGGTAGAGGTGGGAGGATCACTTGAGCCCAGGAGGCGGAGGTTGCAGTGAGCTGAGATGGCACCACTGCACTCCATCCTGGGTGATGGAGTGAGGCTCTGTCTCAAAAAAAAAAAAAAAAAAAAAAAGAAAGTAATTCTATACATAAAGTAGTTTTAATTTAAAGAGTATAACTAAAACTACAGAACAAAATATAAGAATTATTATTCACTTTATAAAATAGATTTTTAACATATAAACATTCAAATTTCCACAATTCCTCTGTTTGAAATGCACTTAAAACACTGTAAAGGACTAAAAGGGGAAATGCATTCTATTTATTCATATCTCAAGACTATAAAATGGCAATAATCCCATTTCACAAACTCCCTGCTGAAGGTGAACTAATTGGACAAGAATGCCAACTTCAAGACATGTCTGCTCTATTTGTGATCTTATATTTGTGGGAAATAAGTAGAAAAGTTGGTTGGGTGCGGTGGCTCATGCCTGTCATCCCAGCACTTTGGGAGGCCAAGGCAGGAGAATTGCTTGAGTCCAGGAGTTCAAGACAAGCCTGGGCAACATAGCAAGACCCTGTCTCTACAAAAAGCCTTTATTATTATTATTATTATTATTATTATTATTATTATTATTTTTAATTAGTCAGGCATAGTGGCTCGTGCCTGCAGTTCCAGCTACTTGGCGGGCAGAAGTGGGAAGATCACTTCAGCCGGGGAAGCAGTGGTTGCAGTGAGCCAAGATCATGCCACTGCACTCCAACCTGGGTGACAAAGACCCTATCTCTTGGAAAAAAAAAAAAAAACCGTAGAAAAGTTTTTAAGGCCTTACTAATTCTCAATTTGAAAGGGCAAAGGCTACGAATAGACCACAGTTAAAAACAAGTGGCAATCCGGGTGAATGACCAGGGCTGCAGGATTAAAAAAGAGCTGGAAGCTAATATTTCTGTTTTCAGCAAATGTAGCGTTCTTGCCAGAGGAATGTTAGTTACCTAGAGATGCTGCTAAACTTAGGGAGAGATGCTGCAAAAGAATGTTGTGGCTATGACAAAAGTCAATTTACCAGTAGAAATGAGCACCTGTTCTACCTGTCTGATTAGAAATGAGTACCTGTTCTACCTATCTGATAAAGAGAAAGTTTTTGAGCTATTGATTTTCACCAAACTGGCCTCTCCCAGAGTCAGAATACCCTGCCTAATTCTAGACCCTGTCCGACCAGGCAAAACCTCAGTTGCTGGAACAGACTGAGGGGTGGAGAGTGAGCATGCAGAGATAATATGTCAAACTCTGTCAAATTTCTTCCTCCAACTTCTCTTCCCTACCTCTTCATTCCATATAACCTAAACTATAAACAGATAGCTTAAAAAAAAAATTCAGCCAGCCTGTAATGCAAAACTAAGTTTCAACAAGTACACAAAGAGAAAAGAAGGACTGCCAGATAATTTCCATTCACAATATTCCTAGCAAGTAGCAGAAAGCAACAGACATGACTTATTTCAAAGATGACCAGACAGGAAAGGAAATTATGCAAAGGTTCTGGAAAATATAAGATAAAAGGAAAGAAATGTAACCAGTAAAAAGGGAAGTGAAGAAAATGTATTGGAAGAGACTTACTCCAAGAAACAGCAGAAAATTTAAACAAGATCACTTCATACTCCCCGGGAAATTAAATATATGTAAACACTGTCATAGGTAAGTCCAAAGAAAGACAAACTGAAAAAGAGGTAGTAAGGCAATAGAATACATTGAGAAGTGAACTGACAATAGTAAAGCAAAACACAACAGAAAAATGTTGCAAACTCAGAATATCTGACAGAACTTATACGGCAAAAATCTGAATCAATGTCAGATTGAACTGGTGACAATTACAAAAGGAAAAAAAAAAGCACACACAGGAAAAGGACAGGGAAACTACACTGATCAAAAAAATATATATGTATCAAAAACAGATTTTTTTTTTTTTTTTTTTTTTGAGATGGAGTTTCACTCTTTTGCCCAGGCTGGAGTATAGTGGTAAGATCTTGGCTCATTGCAACCTCTGCCTCCCAGGTTCAAGCGATTATCTTGCCTCAGCCTCCTGAGTAGCTGGGACTACAGGTGTGTGCCATCATGCCCGGCTAATTTTTTGTATTTTTAGTAGAGACAGGGTTTCGCCAAATTGGCCAGGCTGGTCTCCAACTCCTGACCTCAGGTGATCCACCTGCCTCAGTCTCCCAAAGTGCTGGGATTACAGGCGTGAGCCACTGTGCCTGGCCCAAAGACAGATATTAAATATATATCCGTTTTTTCTTTTTGAGATGGAGTCACTCTGTCGCCCAGGCTAGAGTGCAGTGGTGCAATCATGGCTCACTGCAACCTCTGCCTCCAGGGTTCAAGTGATCCTCCTGCCTCAGCCTCCTGAGTAGCTGGGATTACAGGCAAGTGCCACCATGCCAGGCTAATTTTTGTATTTTTAGGAGAGACGGGGTTTCACCATGTTGGTCAGGCTGGTCTCGAATGCCTGACCTCATGATCCGCCTGCCTCAGCCTCCCAAACTGCTGGGATTACAGGCGTCAGCCACCATGCCTGGCCACATCTATTCTTTTTTTATAGGTATTAGATGTTCTTTTTAAAAAGCATTACAATGAAACATTAAAAATACTTAGGACATAATAGAAGAAAACTTTCCTGAAGCAAAGGAACATGTGAATCTGCAACATTTCTTCTTCTTGTCTGAACTCACTATATGAACTCGTGGTGTTACAGACAAATTTAATAGAGAATGACTAACTTCATGATTTATTTGTTGCAGATATTATTCAAAGACAAAAGAATCCTAAAAACTTCAAGAAAGAAGAAAAAGGTAAAGATTAACCTGGCTTCCGACTTCATCTCATCAACTTTAAACAAAAGGAACAAAATCATATTTACAGAGTTTTTTTTTTTTTTTTTGTTTGAGACGGAGTCTGGCTCTGTCGCCCAGGCTGGAGTGCAGTGGCCAGATCTCAGCTCACTGCAAGCTCCGCCTCCCGGGTTTACGCCATTCTCCTGCCTCAGCCTCCTGAGTAGCTGGGACTACAGGCGCCCGCCACCTAGCCCGGCTAGTTTTTTGTATTTTTTAGTAGAGACGGGGTTTCACCGTGTTAGCCAAGATGGTCTCAATCTCCTGACCTCGTGATCCACTCGTCTCGGCCTCCCAAAGTGCTGGGATTACAGGCTTGAGCCACCGCGCCCCGCCATTTACAGAGTTTTTAAGCAGAAAAGATGTGGCTCACACATTCCATGCCCAGCCATGATAGTTTTCATACGGAAAAGCAAATGTTTTTAACTATGAGATTTTCAAATACTTTCAAATATTTAAGAACTCAGAATACACAACACTTACGTGTGTATCCTAAAAAAAGAAAAATCAACTTGAGCCATAGCCCAGCCATAAAACATGAATCAAAATAAGGACTTAACAATGAAGTCTTGTTCATAAATAATTCAGATGAGAAAATTAGCCCTGTAAAAATAGAATTAAGTTTAAATATTAGAATTCCACAATATAAGTATTACATTCTACTTAAAAATAGCTAGGTAAATATGAAATTATATGTTGATGTAATAAATCTTGAAAGGAAAATTCCAGTTTATGGCAAATAGTGGAAAGAATAAAATAAGAAGGGAATGATGTAGGTAGTAAAAGTGCATTATTTTCTTCATCTTTCAGCATGCATAGATATAATTAAATCATTAAAAATCCTGCTAGTCAGAAGAAGTAATAATTGTTTTACCCCACTCCTCCCCAAAAAAGTATAAAAATCTTCCAGAGAGGGGAGAAAGAAAACTCAGACTTGTAAGCAAACGAAAGAAAGAATAAGGCAATTCACCTGGCACAGTGGCTCATGCCTATAATCCTAGCACTTTGGGAGGCTGAGGCAGGAGAATTACTAGAAGCCAGGAGTTCGAAGCCGTAGTGAGCTATGATGATGCCACTGCATTGCAGATTGGGTGACAGAATGAGACAGAAAGGGGGAAAAATGAAAGGGAAAAAAAGGAAAGGAAAGGAAGAAAGAGAAAGAAAGAGAGAAAGATAGGGAGAAAGAGCAAAGGAAGGAAGAAACAAAAGAAGGAGGCAAGAAGGGAAGGAAGAAAGGAAAAAGGGAAGGAAGGAGAGAAGGAGGGAAGGAAGGAGGGGACCAGTAAGTGTTAAATAAAGTTTATAGGAGGCTATGGATTTGGACTGAGCTCCTGCACTAGGCCCCAACAGATCAAACCAAAATGGCACGATTCTTGCTAAAGTTCCATGTCATCAAACCAAAACTAAGTTGTTTGACTTGCTAAGAAATCAGGTGAGAGCAGTAACAGCCAAATCTCCAAACAGACCAGTTCTAGCCAGCATGGTAAGGAAATCCCCTTGGCTTTAACCCTGGCAAGGAGGTAACCAGAAGTAACCTGATAGTAACTAATTCCCTTTGCTGTTTCCTGGTTCCAGCTTAAGCTATCTTATAAACAACAACTGTTCTGCCACCTCCAGTGTAGAACCTCCTTATTTTCAGATGACATGCTGCTGGATTAATGACTCCCAAATAAAATCCGACTAGATCATTTAACTAAATTTGTTAAAATTTTGTCTTTTGACACAAGCAATATAGGGATCTGTTACAAACACTTAGCAATGTTTTATAAAATATGACAACTAGAAATGAGTGCCCAGCTAACCTCTTAATAATGAAAGAGAAATCCATGAGTACCAGAACGGAGGAATGAACAGAAAAAAAGATCAGCAAGGGTATGACCTGACACAGCTGCTCACATGGGATGCATGAGCATCCTGGCAACCTGGAGGTTTGATTTTGTTTTCGTTTTTATTTTTTTAGAGATGGGTTCTTGCGATGTTGCCCAGGCTGGAATACAGTGGCTATTTACAGGCACTATCCCATTACTAATGAGCACAGGAGTTTTAACCTGCTCTGTTTTTGGCCTGGGCCAGTTCATCCCTGTTTAGGAACCTGGTGCTCCCCCGGCTCCCAGGAGGTCACCGTATTAATGCCGAACTTAGTGTGGACGCCTGATCGGCATAGCACAACACAACCCAGAACGCCTGGACTCGAGCAGTCCTCTGCCTCATCCTCCCAAAGAACTGGGACTACAGGTGCCTGTCAACCTGCCCAGCCAGTGTTCACATCTATGCACAGAATGGTAAAAGAAGACTGTGTTCCTAGTGAAACACAGTTAGAATTGAGATTCATGCATGAAGCTCTTTTGTTGTTAAAAATTAATGCAAAATATCCTTGGTAGCCAAATATCAAAATAAACCAGACTTGGTGGCATTCGCCTCTAGACCTAACTACTCGGGAGGCTGAGGCCAGAGGACGGCTTGAACCCAGGAAGTAAACCTGTAGGGAGCTATGATTGTGCCACTGCACTCCAGCCTGGGAAACAGAGTGAGACTCTGTCTCTAAAAGAAAAGAAAAAAAGAGACAGAAGAAAATATCATATTCAGAAAATGGAATACCCAGGGACACAGAGGGTCAGCTTTTCACGTACATGGGTTCCACAGAGCTGACAGCAGGACCTGTATACGCACAGACTGGTATATGCAGGACGGCAGGGAAGCGATCCCTGGGTATACCAAGGGATGGCTACAAATGGTCTCTTTTCTAAGAGAAAAGCGACTGACCCCAGAAAGAAGGAGTGAGATGCAAGAATAAAAATGAAAAAGGGAAATGGTAAAACCATCATTGACTACATAACACAAAACAATGATGACTCATCTGTAAAGAGAACTACAAAACAAGACTGAACTGAAACCACAGACAATAATAACATGGAAGACAGACAGGAGGGATCAGGGCTCAAGCATAATAAGCTCCTTGTCTTATTCGGAAGGTGGGTAGAAATAATAATTACCTTTATGCAGTATTACGTCAAATATGCACTTTGTGAATGGTAAGACATCTACTGAAAAATAAAGTTATAACTCTTTTTTTTTTTTCTCTGAGACGAAGTCTGGCTCTGTCGCCAGGCTGGAATGCAGTGGCACGATCTCGGCTCACCACAACCTCCAACTCCCTGGTTCAAGCAATTCTCCTGCCTCAGCCTCCCGAGTAGCTGGGATTACAGGCGTGCACCACCACACCCAACTAATTTTTGTATTTTTAGTAGAGATGGGGTTTCACTATGTTGGCCAGGATAGTCTTGATCTCCCGACCTCGTGATCCGCCTGCCTCGGCCTCCCAAAGTGCTGGGATTACAGGCGTGAGCCACCGCGCCTGGCCCTAAAAGTATAACTCTTAAACCAGTGGAAGAAAAAAAGAAATAGAAAAAAAAAATCAATCCATTCAATAGAAGACAGAAAAGCAAGGAAGAGGTAGGGAATAGGAAGTCAAAAAAACAGCACAAAATAAGATAGTGTAAATAAATTCAAGTACATCAGTTATGACAGTGAAATAAATAATGAGTTAAATGACAGAAACTCACAGATTAGATGAAAATAAGAAAAATGACACAGAAAAAACATGAACATAACAGTATGTAAAATGATATAAAAGAAAATATTAGCCAAAAGAAAGCTAAAATAATATCAGACAAAACAGACATGGAAGTGCAAAGTATTGAGAGACATAAAGAGGGAAGGCCAGGCGCAGTGGCTCATGCCTATAATCCCAGCACTTTGGAAGGCCAAGGTGGGCAGATCACTTGAGGTCAGGAGTTTGAGACCATCCTGGCCAACATGGTGAAACCCTGTCTCTACTAAAAATACAAAAATTAGCTGGCGGTGGTGGTGCATGCCTGTAATCCTAGCTACTTGGGAGGCTGAGGTAAGAGAATTGCTTGAACCTGGGAGGCAGAGGTTGCAGTGATCCGAAATCATGCCACTGCACTCCAGCATGGGCAATAGAGTGAGACTGTCTAAGAAAGAGAGAGAGAGGAAGGAAGGAAGGAAGGAAGGAAGGAAGGAAGGAAGGAAGGAAGGAAGGAAGGAAAGGAGGAAGGGAAAGGAAATTTCATAGTAATAAAAGGCACACCACAGTGGAAACAGTCCTGTATCTGTGTGAAACAACCAACAATGTAACTTAAAATTATACAAGACAAATTTGATAGACTCAACACCTCTCTCACTCAAAGAGACAACAAAATAGCAGAAAGCAAGGATTGAGCAACACAATTCAAAAGAATACATTTTTTCCCAAACTAATCTGGATTATTTTTGAAAACGAACAATATTTCAGTTCACACAGCAAGTACCAACAAACCCCAATAATGATTATAAAGGTTATGTTCTCTGATCACAAATCAGAAAAATTATAAACCAATTTTTTAAAGATTAAGCTGACCCCCATACTAACACATTCAGACACCAGTGCTCCTTTACTTACAGTGGGGTTATATCCCAATAAACATGTTGCAAATTTAAAATATCTTAAGTCAAAAATGCATTTAGTACACCTAACCTACCAAACATCATAGTTTAGCCTACACTCCGTTAAAAGGGCTCAGAACACTTACATGAGCCTACATTTAAGCAAAATCATCTAACATGAAGTCTATTTTATAGCAAAGATTGAATATATCTCATGTAGTGTATTGGACACTGTACTGAAAATGCAAGCCTGGGCAACACAGGGAGACCCAGTCTCTACAAAAAGAAATTTAAAAATTGGCTGGGTGTGGCGGTGCACACCTGTGGTCCCAGATATTCGGGAGGCTGCGGTGAAGGATCACTTGAGCCCAGGAGGTGGAAGCTGCAGTGAGCCATGTCACTTGAGCCTGGGTGACAGAGTGAGAACCCATCCCCCCCCAAAAAAAGACAGAAAGAAAAAGCAAAGTAGAATGGTTGTATGGGTCCTTGAAGTATGGTTTCTACTGAATGTATATTGCTTTTGTATCATCATAAAGTCAAAAAATTGTAGGTCAAACTGTCATGAACCAGGGACGGTCTGTAATTCATAGGTCAAAGAGTCATCTCGATTAAATTTAGAAAATATTTATAAAACACCAATTTTACAAGAGAGGTGGAAGCAGTTCTCGAGGAGGACATTGTTAAAAGAAGTATCTGCCTCTGTAGAGGTCTTTGAGGTATATCCGGATGAGATGAAGCTGCTGTCATCAAAATGAAAGGGCTGTTTCTGCCGGCCCAGAGAGTTAGGGGAGCCTGGAGGTTCAAGACGCTCAGACTAACCTACCCAAATGTCTCCACGACAGCTCTCAAAGTCCCATTCCTTTCCTGTCATAACCTTGCCGTTTACATAGGTGACCTGTCAAGGCTGTGGGTTCCATCCACTTTGCAGCATGATCACCCATAATATTAAATCCTGGGCCAAAATGATCTTCAGCTGCAAGTGATAATCCCCTCTTTAAATGCTGCCACAGAGGTCTTCCAGCTTTCAAAGCCAGCATTGAGTTGATATTTAGCTAACCTAAGGCTGATATTTTTAAATTTAAAGCTTCTAAAGCATTACCCAAAATCAGGCAGTTCATGATTCATTTCATTACCGTTACCCTCAAACTATTGAAAGGACTTGCCTGGCTCTAAGCTGGATGGTTCGTCTCCTGCACCTTCGCCTGAATCCATGTCAGTGAGACTCTCACTGGGATGTCAAGGGTTCTTACCACTCCA
This sequence comes from Piliocolobus tephrosceles, assembly GCF_002776525.5. Lineage (NCBI taxonomy): Eukaryota > Metazoa > Chordata > Mammalia > Primates > Cercopithecidae > Piliocolobus > Piliocolobus tephrosceles. Next base: position 113,872,920 of record NC_045442.1, on the reverse strand, counting down.
CCCACCACCAACAATTCTTGTGCTATGTAGCAGCTAAGATTCAATTCCAGAGCCCCCGCCTAAGGTTCTGCTTTCCAGGGCCACTTCTGATACCAACGCTTGACCTGCTCACCACATCCCACATCACCAAGCAAAGCTTCAGGAAAAGACTTATAAGCAGGAAGTTTATTTGAGAAGTGTCCTCCAGCAGCAGGAATGAAGGATGGCAAAACGGTTCAACTGGTCCATTCTATGGGAAACTAAAGCCCAACCCCTCTAGGCACCCACTGGAACACCATATGGAATATGTCTCAGAATTGTTCACCTGAAGGGCAGAGAAAAGGGGCCTTTATCCAACACTGTTCCTCATCTGTCAGGGGTTGTCCCCTGAGTTGTAAATTCCCTCACACTTTCACATTGCACATGAGTGAGGACCAAGATGGTTCCTGCAGAAATATCACCATGACACCACGGTATCAAAAAAGCTCCAGGAAGAAGAGGTATCCTGGGAAACTGAAGTTTACACCAGCACTAATATGGAAACCTAAGCATTGGACACCAGATAACAGGTCGAATACAAAGAATCAGGAATTAAACTGTCGTAAGAGGTGGTGAAATCTACTGATTGAAAAAGAACTCTCAAGGTTGACTACCTGGGTTCATATCTCAGTCATTTCACTTACCTGCAAGTCCTTAACCTGCAAGGTATTCAACTTCTTGTGCCTCGATTTCCTTATATTTAAAATGGAGATAATAATAATAGTAATATATACTTCATAATGCTATTGTAAAGATTAAAGAGTTACTCATATAAAGAGGTTTGGACAGTGTCCGGCATGTAATAAACACTAGATAAGTGAATAACTTATATTCTTGGTAGCAATACTAGAAGCTAGAAAACACTTTCAAAATTATAAGGAAAAATTACTTCCAACCTAGAATTTTATACCAAGAAAGGAGACAGAAATTATGTAATTGATCCTCAGTAGAACGATAGTATTTTGTGGCTTGTTTATTCAGCAATTCAAATGAAAGAACAAAGTTTATATACCATAAATCCCCAAAATTACAATACAAGAACCATTACTATTTATTCTTATTGTACAAGGATGGTTCAACGTGAGAAAACCTAATTTTATATACCATATTATTGGGGTGTTGGAGGAAAACCATTATCATCTTAGGAAGGATATATTTAGCAACCTCTCCTAAATTAAAAAAAAAAAAAAAAAAAAAAACAAATCTGAGGCCAAGTGCAGTGGCTCATGTATGTAATCCCAGCTACTTGGGAGACTGAGGCAGGAGAATCACTTGAGCCCAGGAGTTCAAGGCCAGCCTGGGCAACATAGTGAAATCCCATCTCCAAAAAAAAAAGAAAAGAAAAGAAAAGAAACTTTAGTAAAACAAGATGAGTTTGACAGCAGCTTCAAATAGAATGATAAAACAAATCAACATCTTAAATCAAAAAGGAGTCATATGCTTAATAGCTTAATAAAACCAGTTTCTTTCAAACCAAGAATGAGACAGGATCTTAACAATTGTTTGCGTAAAGTGTGTCTATGGTCCCTTGCAGGTTTTTGACATGTGATTTGACAATTCAACATACTAAAAGTAAGTTTCTTAATGTCATCAAAGCATTAAACCTAAATAAAACCATATAAAATACTCAACACTTTTATCCATAGCTTAAGAATCAGTATAACTGAAAAGTATCAGTTGTTCCATTTCTATATTTAACACTAAAAATTAGTATTGATTTTGTACCTATCTCTGAAAATAGAGAACAGAAAATTAGCAAATAGCTGATTCTACGGTCATTGGCAACTAAGCAGAATAATAATCCTCACTACTGATTTTTAGGACCAATTTTTCCCCACCTATATGCATGTAGGTTTTGGACTCGGTAGAAAATTTCCAGGTCTATTAACACAAGTAATTCAACTTTTTCTTTTCATTTAAAGGCCTCTTTTTCCCAGGCATCTTTCTAGAACATGATCTGATATTTCAAGATTGAGGATAAATATTTAGGAATATTTGGGAATCAGGCATAAACTTCAGATCATTTTCTGATTATGTCCCTTCTATCAGTTCTCTATACTTGGGAAGAAAATGTATGATGTGCTTGTAAAACACAGGGTCAACGTGATTTTGTCACCATGGCTTTGCTCTTGCCATTCTGTTCTCTTTGCCAGAAAAGCTCTTGCTCCAGATATATTCTGGGCTCATCCCCTGTTTCTCTATCCAATCAAATATTACCTTAATAAAATAAGAACTGCCTTTCAACCCTAGACATCCAACATCTCCTACCTCCCTACATTGCTTTATGTTTTCTCTAGCGCTTGTTACCACCAAATACATTGTGTATTTATTTGTACATTTCTAGAGACTTCTCCCAATTACAATGGAACCTCCAAGAAGGCACAGACTTGGTCTATTTCGCCCTATTCCTGCATTTCCAGTGCCTAGAACACATGGAAGGGACAAAAGAAGCATTTGTTAAATACAGAAATGAATGTAAATGCCAAAGTTTTATAACATGCAAGTGACATTTTTCTGTAGCTAACCTAACTACTGCCTTTCCTCTGAAAACTTCAATGGCCTTTAGAAATGCTGGGTACAATCACAGTAAAGATAGAAAAGTAAATATAAGGAGAAGTTTTTGTCAGTAAACAGTGCAGAATAAAGCAGAATGAAAGGGCAGATAAATGTGTCAGCCACAGACTGAAAAAGTTCGAGCAAGTTGTTTTCCCAAGGAAGTATTTTTTCCCACTAAAAATATTCACTTGGTCATATTTCTTTGGAAAAGATGGCGTGTAAATATAGTACTGAGATTTTAATAGATTACTCTGCGATCTTCCCATGCTGATACTCAGGGCACCCTGTTATAAGGTACAGAGCATGAGGTTTTTATTTAAACAGGTTTGGTGTGGATTTTGGCTGTGCCACTCACTGGTTATATGACTCTGAGTGGGGTGTTTAACTTCTCCGAATTTCTTCATCTGCAAAATGAGGGTAAAGTGAACCTACTAGGGACTCTGTTCCTCCTCCTGGGTTCTCTAAATCAGGGGTCCCCAAGGCCCTGTATCAGTCCGTGGCCTGTTAGGAACTAGGCCACGCAGCAGGTGGTGAGTGGCGGACGAGTGAGCGAAGCTTCATCTATGTTTACCGCAGCTCCCCGTCACACGCATCACTGCCTGAGCTCTGCCTCCTGTCAGATCAGCAGCGGCATTAGATTCTCATAGGAGCACAAACCCTATTGTGAGCTGTGCATGCGAGGAATCTAGGTTGCTTGCTCCTTATGAGAATCTAATGCCTGAAGATCTGTCACTGTCTCCAATCACTTTCCAGTAGGACCATCAGGTTGCAGGAAAACAAGCTCAGGGTTCCCAGCAATTCTACATTGTAGTGAGTTGTAGAATTATCTCATTCTATATTACAATGTAATCATAGTAGAAATAAAGTGTGTAACAAATATAATGCACTTGAACCATCCCGAAACCACCCCCACTCCATCTGTTGAAAAAATGTCTTCCACAAAACCAGTCCCTGGTGCCAAAATGATTGGGGACCACTTCTTTAAATGAAGAGCACCCTCAGCCAGCAAGATGCCAGAGCCAGACACGAGTGTCACCCCTCACTCCTTGTTCTTCTTCAGTGCCCCCAGCCACCACATTCCAACCCATCAATACACTTTCAAGTTTATGTCATCAATTTCTCTTGAACCCATTCCTTTCTCTCCAGCCACACTGCCATTTGTCTTTTCCATGGTCCAGGCCATCACCATCTCTTCTGTCTGGATTACTGCAACACCCTCTTATCTGATTTTATTGTAGCTGGTTTGCCCACCACCACTTCCCCTCCATTCCCCAACAGCAGAAAGAATGATGGCCCTAAAAGACAAACGTGCAGTGATCTATTGCACAGCAGTGTCTATAGCCGACGCCTGGTGGGATTGTTTCTGCTGCCTGGCCTCCTTGGGTTTATGTCTATTTCCCAATCGCTGTTCTCTAGTCCTCCTGATGTTTCCAGAACTAGCCAATAAATATCCTCCCATTAAATTCCGCTGCTGCCCAGGTTAATTACTTGTAACCAGGAGCACTGACTGGCTCATCATGAAATACCTGTTCCCTCCATCCCCTGAAAACGCACCTATGCTTCCAGTGGCCTCCTGTTCACACCTACATCCTTACCATTGCTTTGGGATTCAAGCATCTCTCACCTCTCCAGTTTCCTCATCTCATTTTATGCTCCAGCCACATTCACCCTCCCGCAGTTGAGCTAGTGTGATATATTCTCTCTTGCTTCTGGACTTTTGCACATGCTGTGTTTTCTCCAAGACCCTCCCCTGTATGCTGTACTCAACAACCCCCCAACACCCACCCATCCATCCTTCACTTGGCTAATGTCTACTTGTCCTTTGGATCTCAGCTTCAAATTCCCTCAGAAAGCCTCTCTTGAACACGTTGCATGTGAACTTACTTCTTTCTAATGCAAGAGAGCTCTCTTCATCTAGCAGCTGTAGGCAGCTTCACACCTATCGCCCTATAGCGTCCTGAAGAGATGGCTTACAACCCAGCTTCAGTTAGAAAAACCCTTGCACAGGACCCACCTGGAGTCATGAGCTCATCTTTCTAGTAAGAGGGATAAGGCTGTGGCTGTCTAGCTGCAGTCACCTGCCATCATCTGCAGAGTTCTTTGATCCACCCCCTTCCCTTTTGTGGGGTACTTTCCCCAGAGAGCTCAATGCTTAGCTACTTTATTTAGAAAAAGAATTTCTGATTGTGAGTAAGAGGTGTCAAGGAGAGAGATTTGGAAGGGGGTACTTTAAGCATTTCTGGAGAAAACTATAAGAATAGATACTTTTAATAAGGACACAGCTAAAGTAGGGCATTGTGAGTTGTGTGAAGACACCGGAAGCTTAGGGCTGGGAGAGAGAGTTCGAGGCGGTGGGAGAAGAATTCACAAAGGAAGGGGAAAAGACGGACTTCCGGTGCTTTGTAGATCCACTCAGGCTTGGTGGCAGTCACTGCTATTTATAGATGAAAAGGCAGTCCTGTGCTTTCAAGCGTCAACAAGAGAAAAGAAAATAAACCTGAGACATAGGCCAGAGAGACCTGAATTCTCAGTTCTGCTCAGTTTGCTAAGACAACTTAACCTCTCTGAGCCTCAATTTCCTCATTTATAAAATAAGGACAAAAATATCATTCTTGATACTAAGTGCCCAAAGCAAGGTGCACAACTACGTATAGTGCCATCCCGTTTGCCTTGTTTAGGAAAAGTAGCGTATTACTCAAGTATCACTGTATACACGAAGCGGTAGCCGTGGTTACTTCGGGAGGGGAAGTGTTGGAGTGGCGGGAGACTTCTCGTTCCACTGTGTATTCCTCTGGCCTTTTTTGAATTAAGTGCTAGGTATGTGTTTTAATGATTCTAATGAATTCATTAATTGCATAAGAATATCTTTCTCCCAAAGTTGTTGCAAAGAAAACGCCTGTCATCCCAGCACTTTGGAAGGATGAGGTGGGTGGATTGCTTGAGATCAGGAGTTCAAGACTAGCCTGACCAACATGGTGAAACCCTGTCTCTACTAAAAGTACAAAAGTTAGCCGGGCGTGGTGGCGTGGGCCTGTAATCGTAACCACTCAGGAGGCGGAGGCAGGAGAATCCCTTTGACCCAGGAGGTGGAGGTTGCAGTGAGCTGCAATCTTGCCACTGCACTCCAATCCAGCCTGGGCGACATAGTGAGATTTCGTCTCTAAATAAATAAATAAATAAATAAATAAATAAATAAATAAATAAAATATATTGTGGGTCTAAATATATAACACATTCTGTGCAAAGATATTCTGAACAAACAGTGACCCAGGGACCTATCTCATATTTATGTTGTTCTTCTAAATACATATTTTATTTACTATAAAAGTTTTATTTACTATAAAAGTTTGCCTTTTTTTCCTAAAAAGATACTGTAAATTATTCAAAGCCCAGTGCATTTCACTATTGCTTTCCACAGGTAAAATAGGTTTCTTGGATCACTATCAAAGTTTTTAAAAAGCAAGCCTGAGAACCCAGAAAAGTACGATTCAGTAAAATCAAACACTCATCCAAGAGACTTATTTGTTCCAAAAGCGAAATATGGAAAATTGGATGTCCAAATGGAAAATCAAAGGTTGTCATTTGGGGATTGACAAATAGTACTATTGTGATTAGGAAATTGCACAGAAATTAAATCTCTCTTCTGTACCCTAAGAGTAGGAGGTGAGAAATTAAGATCTGGAGGCATTTTTGATCTAGAGTCACATGAATAGCACAGGAATTGTTATTTAAAGCCAAATCATTCTGATAATTAAGAAAATCCTTGATGAATAAAATGCCTCATTTCAGATCTCTTCCTTTTAGACGTTGTCCCTTCGTATTTGGCCTTCACATTTGGCCATAGAAATGATAATCCTTCAGAAGAATTTTTGGTGAGAAGACCTCTGTTTAGCATTTCACATCATACTCACCATGCTTCTAGAGAGCATTTTCTTTTTTTTAATTTTGATCTGGAGAGACAGCTACAGCTTTTTTTTTTTTTTTTTTTTTTTTTTGAGACAGAGTCTCACTGTTGCCAGCCTGGAGTGCAGTGGTGCTATCTCAGCTCACTGCAATCTCCGCCTCCCGGGTTCAAGCGATTCTCTTGCCTCAGCCTTCCTAGTAGCTGGGACTACAGGCACGTGCCACCACACCCAGCTAATTTTTTTTGTATTTTTGGTAGAGAGGGGGTTTCACCGTGTTAGCCAGGATGGTCTTGATCTCTTGACCTTGTGATCCACCCGTCTCGGCCTCCCACACGCCCGGCCGTCGGAGGGTATTTTCTTATACTCTTACGTTCACTGAATTACTTAGGATGGCTCCGTCCTAAGGATGCTGATCACCTCACTATTCCAAATCACTTAGGTTATAAACCAGAATTCTTGTTCTCCCAGACTCTACACAGGGTGTAAGTGGTAATTTCACTTTTAAGTTATGAGATAACCGTATGTTTACCCAGCTTAATTAATTTTCCCTTGGAAAATGTTCCTTAATTATGTTTTGCATATTTGAATGATTCCTATTTTGTACCTGTGTTCAGAGGCACCCGATTCTAATGAATTGATTGTCTAGGCTAGAGAATGAATATAATTATATTTTGCCTGCTTTGATGATGAACTTTTCATGTCTGACCTAGCTGGCATTTTTGTACCCTGTCTTATCACCTCATTAACTCTATTAAGATGTTTCAGTGATATTTAACATCTTATAGATATGTAATTAAAATATAAATTTAGTCAAATTTATATTGTAACTAATATTATAGAGCCAAGACAACTTGGCATTCTCTTCTTGCTTTCTCTGAGAAACTTACTAACTTGGAACGTCTCTCGGCCAATTATTTTCACTGTTTTATTCCCCCATGAGCATTTTTATTTGTTTTGCTTTGACAATTTTTCTTTGACAACCACTTTGTCTGTTCAATCACGTCTCCAACATGCACACAAAATAAAAATTTGAAGGAGTTATTCAGATCATTTGAGCCAACATCATATTTTGTATTTAGATCATTGGGCTAAGGAGAGCACAGCTCAAATTTTCTTTCCTGCCTTATCCAAACAACAGTCTAATTACCCTTTCTATTCCAGCTGTGAAAGCCAACCAGGAGGAAGCGAAATGATTCTTTTTCCAGGTCCCAAAGCAAGTTATTAGCAGCTGTGAACCCAGGAATCTCTACTGTCTCCACAGGTGCCCATCAAATATGACCTCATGTTGCCACTGAATTAGAAGAAGATATTTTTCCTTTCTTCTGAAAACTATGGCATGTTATTGCTGCTACCGATTTCATTCTACCTTAGAATTACTGATGTTGTCCTAGTTATTTTAAATCTGTTCTGGAAAATAGTTTAAATAAGTGCAATAATTTCAGTAGTCATGTTTTCAGAGAAAAATGCCTTTAAAATGAAACAACTTTTACTTAGGAGTCTTTTGTTTAGTAAGTATAAATTACAGGCATTTGTCAGTGATACAATAGGATAGAGAAATAGGAATAGACCAGTGTCACCACACACACACACACACACACACACAAATGTTTAGAGATTTAATTAGAAGAAAGGACAGCTAGACAATAAAAATTTAATACAAAAGATTGCAAAATCTAAAATTACAGACTGAAGATGAGTTGCCATTTAAGTTGCCATTCTTAAAATGGTCATCAGGTTTAAGCAGCACTGAACAGATGAATATTATCCAGCCTAGGAAAGGAAGATTCCTCCTCTCTGAAACAAACAGCACTTAATAGACACCCGAGGGAAGGAAAATTCCTCATGCCTTTTTCTCATCCATTCATTTTTACATAAAATACATATTCAGAATTTATAATGTTTCAATACAGATAGTGAAATAATATGACTTATTTTAAACCCCACATATGAGTAACAGATAGTTCTCCCATACTTTTTTTTTAAAGGAATGACCAATTAACCTTTTTAAATTGATTTTTACTTGTCTCTATATTTAAGAAACTTAAATTTACCATTTTTTCTTGCTTTCGCTTTAGTTGTTCTTTTCATTTAAGGGAAAACATTCAAACTCACAGTTTTCCTGTTTGGAAGTCAAAGCTCTTAGTGGACAGGAATGTTGACAGTCTTGTTCACACTGTATCCCCAGCACTTAGAACCACACTGTTACTTAAGTAGGTGATAGAAAACATTTGCAGAATGAATGGATCCATAACATATTAAAGACACAGATTAGGAGTTCATTGGCAAAATATGCATTATGATGACCTCATAAATATAAATAAATTTCATAATATTGTTGGGACTCAGAAAATAATACCCCAAAATAAAGGTCTCAGAAGCGAAAGTTTTTCTTTTTTTCATGCCCTCCGTCTCTCATCCCATTCTCTCCCAAGGCTAGCTGTGGAAACTAGAATCTTTCTTCCCCAAGGCAGGTCACAGAAACCAGAAATACTTTTCCCCCCAAACCAGCTATAAAACCTAAAAATATCATTCTAACTCCCCAACCCCAAACTTTCCATGTAAAACCCAGCCATAAGGGCTGGATGTGGTGGCTCTTGAATAATCCCGGCATTTTGGGATGCCAAGGCAGGAGGAGCACTTGAATCCAGGAATTTGAGACCTGCCTGGGATCCAGACTCTACAAAAAATTAAAACATTAGATGGGTATAGTAGTGCAAGTTTGTAATCCCAGCTACTCAGGAGGCTAAGGCCAGAGAATTGCTTGGGTCTAGGAGTTTGAGGCTGCAGTGAACTGTGATCGTGCTACTGCACTCTAGCCTGGGTGATAGAGTAAAACCCTGTCTCAAACAAAACAAAACAAAAAACCCAGAAGCCATAAGGAAATTATTTGATCTACCTTGTTTGACTGATATGGTTGACTGTGTCCCCATCCAAATCTCATCTTGAATTGTAGCTCCCATAATTCCTTCAGGTTGTGGGATGGACCCGCTGGGAGATAATTGTATCATGGGGGTGGTTTCTCCCATACTGTTCTTGTGGTAGTGAGTAAGTCTCACAAGATCTGATGCTTTTATAAGGAGAAACCCCTTTTGCTTGGCTCTCTGTCTTTGCCTGCTGCCATCCATGTAAGATGTGACTTACTCCTCCTTGCCTTCCACCATGATTGTGAGGCCTCCCCAGCCATGCAGAACTGTAAGTCCATTAAACTTATTTTTCTTCCTGGTCTCAGTTACATCTTTATCAACAGTGGGAAAACAGACTAACACATTGACTAGAGGTCATAAGACCCTCATTCCAGACAGGGTTGTGCCCCATTCCCAGATGGAAAAATTGCTGAACAGAGAGGCCAAGAAGAATCTAGATAGGTAGTCCTTGCTGGGTTTCCCCACTCAGTACATTAGCATTAGATCAGACCCTTTGTTCCAAGCCTGTTTCTACATGGCTGTTCACATTCTGTTGCACCTAAGTTAAAAATTGACAATTTCCTTTGTATCTTTGGGTCTTCACTCTGAAGGCACTCATGTCACATAAAACTAAGATCAAGGCCGGGCACAGTGGCTCACGCCTGTAATCCCAGCACTTTGGGTGGCTGATGCAGGCGGATCACGAGGTCAGGAGATCAAGACCATCCTGCCTGACACAGTGAAACCCCGTGTCTACTAAAAATACAAAAAATTAGCCGGGCATGGTGGCGGGCACCTGTAGTCCCAGCTACTCGGGAGGCTGAGGCAGGAGAATGGCATGAACTCGGGAGGTGGAGCTTGCAGTGAGCTGAGCTCATGCCACTGCACTCCAGCCTGGGCGACAGAGTGAGACTCCATCTCAAAAAAAAAAAAAAAAAACGAACATCAAATAAATGTGTATGCTTTTTCTCCTGTTAATCTGCCTCTTTTCAATGATTTCCAGTGAAACTTCAGAGGGTGAAGGGAAAATTTTCCCTTTGCCCAGACAGTATCTTGAGATTTTTTTTTTTAATTTGGGAGGCTTCTTGAATTTGAAAATCGCAGACCTATGGAATTCACAAGCATGATAAACACACAAAGCATAACATTTTCTCCTGAGACTCCTAGCAAGCCAGACTAACATTCCATTTTTACTGGGGAAAGGAGGCGAGTTCTCCAGTGATGTCTGCATCTGCAGCATTCTTTCAGGAACAGAAAAAGCAGAAAATATACAATAATAGCTGGGGCAAGGCATAGTAGCTTGTGCCTATAATGCCAGCACTTTGGGAACCCAAGGTGGAAGGATCATTTGAGTTCAGGAGTTCAAAACCAGCCTGGAATACATAGTGAGACCCCATCTGTACAAAACAAAAAACAAACAAACAAAAAAACAAACAAAACAAAAGAAAAAAACATAAAATAATAGCTTATTGATGAAGATCCACAGCTATAAGGAGTGGACGCACCACACCCACTCACAGCATAGGAACAAGTGATAAACGGAAGAAAGAGAATCATTCTTCACACAGAAGCAAGAGATTTTCAGCCTCAACATCTGAGAGTGGACTTCCCAGAGGCTCTGGTTAGGCCGCCTTGTCCTAAACCAATGTTGAATCCTGTAATAATCAGTTAAAGGGTTTGTTATTGGCATGAGTATGTTTTTTTGTTTTGTTTTGTTTTGTTTTTGAGACTGAGTCTTGCTCTGTAGCACAGACTGGAGTGCAGTGGCCGGATCTCAGCTCACTGCAAGCTGTGCCTCCCAGGTTCACGCCCATTCTCCTGCCTCAGCCTCCTGAGTAGCTGGGACTACCGGCGCCCGCCACCTCGCCCAGCTAATTTTTTTTGTATTTTTTAGTAGAGACGGGGTTTCACCATGTTAGCCAAGATGGTCTCGATCTCCTGACCTCGTGATCCCCCCGTCTCGGCCTCCCAAAGTGCTGGGATTACAGGCTTGAGCCACCGTGCCCAGCGTCTTGAGTATGTTATATGGCTCTGGATTTAGGGGGTGGAAGAGAGTCAACAACCTTTGAAAAGTATAGGCTAAAATGCTTTTCTCTGTGGTCCAGTTCTTAGTTCTATCCCTCTGCTGTGATTCTCGGGGAACGTTTCGCATGCACGGATTGACTTCCTTGTTCCTTAACTGAATGATTCCTAAATTTGACCTCCAGCTTTGTTCTCTCTAGTGAGTAGAAAACACCCCTATATCTGGAAGCTTCCTGGATATCTTGCCACCTTGATTTCCCACCAGTACCTCACTGAAGTTCTTGTTTATCTGCTCCTCCTGCCCAAACTAAACCTTCCTCTTGGCCTCTCTATTTCCTACGATGATGCTACTGAGCCACTGTGAAGCCTCTCAGGCTAGATTTCCTAGATTTATCTTCATCTTTAATTTCTCCCCCTCTCTTTTTACCTTTTCAATATATTTTCTCTGTCACCACCTTCCCCTCTTCTAGCATCAAAACTGGTCCCTTGACTTCACTTACTTCCTAACCTGATCAATCCTATAGCACTTCCAAAATATTTTTCTTCAGAGTTGTCATACGTAGGTCTCATGCCATGCTGCTGTTCCAAGAAAAAATTTGCAGTTTCTCTCAATTGCTCTGCAATTGAGTAGGAGATTGGCAGGACTTATTTCCCAGTCTCGAGAGGATGAAGTGAAGAAACTAAGCTGGGATCACACCTGTAACCCCAGCACTTTGGGAGGCTGAGGCAGGAGGATAGCTTGAACCCAGGAGTTCAAGACAAGCCTGGGCAACATAGCAAGACCCTGTCTCTATAAATATTAGCTGGACATGTTGATTTGTGCCTGTGGTCTCAACTACTCAGGAAACTGAAGTGGGAGGATTGCTTGAGCCTGGGAGATCATGGCTGCAGTGAGCTATGATCATGCCACTGTACTCCAGCCTGGGCAATAGAGTGAGACCCTGTCTCAAAAAAAGAAAAAAAAAAAAAAAAGGAAGAAAGAAACTAACTAGCAGGAACCAGCAGAAGGTGAGGAAAGTGATCACCAGCTATTTTCACTGCTTATTAGCGTAAGATACTCTTACCAGTGCCATGACAGCTTACAAATGCCATGGCAATGACCCAGGAAATTACTTTTCCTTTCCATGGTAACAACCTGGTAGTTATTGCCTCATTTCCTAAAAGTTCAAAGTAACTCCCCTCAATTTGCATGTAACTGAAAGTGGGTTCACGTGAGTATAAATACAGTTGCCACCAGCCCAGACTGTTACTGACTGGTGCACTGCCTATGAGTGAGCCCTACTCCACAGGGAGTGTATACCGTCCAATTAAAAGATCGCTGTCTAACTCTACTGGCTCATCCTTGAATTCTTTCCTGGGTGAAGCCAAGAAACCTCCTGGGCTTAGCCCCACTTTGGGGGCTCACCTGTCCTGCATTAACTCCACAGTCAATATCCAAACTACAAACTATACCCTTGTGATTATCAGCACCCAGACACTAGGGTTCAACACCAGCTCAGATGTCAACTTTTTATGGGTCAGTTACTTCACCTGAAAAGTGTTCCGTTAGGGTTGTGTAAAGATTAAGTGAGTTAATATATGTATGTTAGGCACTTAGAATAGTACTAAGCACTTAGTAGGTATTATATTGGCGTTTCTTGTTATGACCAGTCTTAAAACCTAGCAAATAGAAACACCATTTCCCAAACATGTCTTCATTTTTATCATTTCTCAACTGATACAGTTTCGCTCTGTGTCCACACCCAGTTTTTATCTTGAATTGTAATCCTCATGTGTAAAGGGTGGGACCTAGTGGAAGGTGATTGGATTACCAGGACAGTTTCCCCATGCTGTTCTTGTGATCGTGAGTGAAATCTCACGAGATCTGATGGTTTTATAAATGGTCGTTTTTCCTGCGCTCACTCCCCACATAAGACGTGCCTGCTTCCTCTTCCACCATGATTGTCAGTTTCCTGAGACCTCCCCAGCCACGTGAAACTGTGAGTCAATTAAACCTCTTTCCTTTATAAATTTACTCAGTCTTAGGCAGTTCTTTATAGCAATGTGAAAACGGACTAATACATGAACTTTTTTTCAAATTGTTCCCTCTGCCTTCAATGACCTTTTCGTCACTTAAAGTCTACCCATTTTTCAAAATCTACCTCAAATACCAATACTTCCCTTGAAACTTTCACTTAAAAGACTTGTCTTTTTCTGAATTCAGGATAATACATCTGCCCTAACTACCTTTATTCATAAGAAATAAAATAATATACATTTTAGCATTTTAAAGTCTCTATATAAGATGATATTCTATAGAGCTGTTATATTACTAAGTTGACCTTTTTGTTACAGCCATACCCCAAAAATTTTCATTATGTTATTTTATTTCATTTGTTTGTAAGTGAATTTGAAATCATTTTCAAGAGCAAAATTAGAAACAAAATCCCAGCTTTAGGAAGAAATAAATCAGAGCTTTCCAAAACTAATATGCTAGGATTTAGGAAGGTTTTTAAGAGAGAAGAGTTTAAATATTTTTGAAGTATAGACTTATAAAGCATTTCTGGGGAATCTGAAGAAACAAATATAGCATTGCACCAGTATTATGCTATTTAGTATTATTTCAATCAGGTGATTTTAAAGTTTGAATGACTGTTTTTTTTCTTTCAACTGTACTTGCTCTGCTATATTTCATGCATTGTAAGACTTTAAAGGTTGGCCCCTTGTGGAGACAAATTACACCTGGGGAAATTAGCCCAGGTGTTGGCAATTAATTGTGGAGCCAGAAACTCCCCAGTGACGTGAGACGGAGCCTTCCCACCGTGTTCTCTGGACTTCTTTTTCTAAGATGCTGGATCTTCAATTTTAATGAGGGAAAAGTGCCCCCCTGTGGTTTGTACTTGGCCTTGGATTTTTTTTTTTTTTTTTCAATCTAAAGATTATGTGCTTTCCCAAGGAAAAGCTGGCAAAACTAGGAAGAAGGCAGTACGCACCTGGATTCTAATTTTCTCCTCTTTGGGATTCTTATCAGTAGCAAATCACCTTTCAAGTCATCCCTTCACCCATCCACCAGCCTCAAATCCATGCCCTCACACTATCCCTTGTCCATTCCCACTTAGGTGCCTTCAGAGCCAGGATCCCTCTGAGAGCTTACCCATCCTAATGTTTTCAGGAGGGAAACAAACAGAAAATGTTTTCAGTAATGGTCTGTGCTGGACTCCTTCCTCCTTTCTCTAGTTATTCTCGTCTTTTCCTACTCCCACTCCAACCTCCCTGCCACCACCAAACTTTCTAGTATCTCTGATGCATATCCTCTCATCTATATTTATTCTTTCAGGAAGTTTATTTTAGGTTTGTGTACATTTATTTTTTTCTTTTTTTGAGATGGAATTTCGCTCTGTTGCCCAGGCTGGAGTGTGGTGGCACAATCTCAGCTCGCTGTCACCTCTGCCTCCCAGGTTTAAGGAATTCTCCTGCCTCAGCCTCGCAAGTAGCTGGGATTACAGGCGTGTGCCACCACACCCAGCTAGTTTTTGTGTTGTTAGTAGAGATGGGGTTTCTCTATGTTGGCCAGGCTAGTCTCGAACTCCTGACTTCAGGTAATGCACCCGCTTCGGCCTCCCAAAGTGCTGGGATTACAGGTGTGAGCCAAATAGTCTTGAGCTACAGAAAGCATTCTTTCTTCCAACTGTTACTCCGCACTCTGTCTTTGAGAATGGGCCATGTTGGTGTGTGGACATTGAGTGCATTGCTTCTAAGGGCTGCCCTGTGTTCCACAGCAGACATACAGAACATTATACCAATCCTCTACCCCAGAAATGGGTACCCTGATGGCCTCCAAATCCTGCAAACAATGCTATGATGAATATCCGTAAGCCTGTTCCAACGTGGGCCTGTGTGTGAATTCCTTTCAGAAATACCAAGAAAGAGAATTCCTGTATTCTAGAAATACGCATACTCAGTTTAATGATTTCCTGCCAGGATGTTCTTAAAGACTGCAACACCAATTTATACTTCCACCAGCCTATTCATGAGGGTACCTATCCTTTGCCAGGCTATTGTGTGGAAATGATATTTCATTGTATGTTGACTTAGAATTCTGAGGAATAATACACTGGAGCAACCCTGCTGTTTGTTAACTTTTGCTTGGATTTTCCCTTCTGTAAATCACCTATTTGTATTCTTAGGTTTTTTGTTTTGTTCTGTTTTTTTGTTTGTTTGTTTTTGTTTTTGTTTTTTTGTCAGGGTTCCTACCTTCTTCTGGTTGATGTGCAGAAATCCCCAGTTCCTTGTGTTATCTAGGTTTCAGTTCCTTGTCAGCTTTAGGCCTTGCCAATGTTTTCTCAGTATCTGTCACTTCTAACCTTGTCTGTGGCATCTTTCATTGCATGGAAATCCTTAGTTATTTCTTTATGATATATCCTTCACAAAAGTAGAAGAAGCCTTTTTCTATCCCTCATGTAAAGGGATATTCTCATGCTATCTTTTCTATTAAATCTGATATGTATATTTTTCATATCCAGGTCTTTTTCTGGAGTCCAACTTTGCACATGGTAGATAGGAATCAGTTTCTCGGCCGGGCGCGGTGGCTCAAGCCTGTAATCCCAGCACTTTGGGAGGCCGAGACAGGCGGATCACGAGGTCAGGAGATCGAGACCATCCTGGCTAACACAGTGAAACCCCGTCTCTACTAAAAATACAAAAACTAGCTGGGCGAGGTGGCGGGCGCCTGTAGTCTCAGCTATTCAGGAGGCTGAGGCAGGAGAATGGCGTAAACCCGGGAGGCAGAGCTTGCAGTGAGCTGAGATCCGGCCACTGCACTCCAGTCCGGGCGACAGAGCAAGACTCCGCCTCAAAAAAAAAAAAAGGAATCAGTTTCATTTTTCTTTATATGGGAGTCAGTGTTCCCAATGTCATCTACTAACATGTATGCTTTCATATTAATCTGTAGAGCCATCTTCAACATATATTAAGTTACTGAGTTGTCTGCTCTGCTCCATTGTTTTACTGTCTGCTTGCGTATCAATATCACACCGTTTCTATCACTGTGAGGCTTTTTGGCATGCCTTAGTATCTGATAGAACAGAAGCAGCCACATTTCTCATTTTTCTAAAGATCAAATTGACCATTCATGGACCTTTAGTCTTTCACATGAATTTTGTAGTAAATTTAACCGTGAATTTCACTGAAATTTCCTTGAATGTATAGATTAATTTGAGAAGAATTGACATCTTTATAATATTAACATCCATTCAGAGACATTGAAAGTATATTTAGTTGGATTAATTTCTGTGTCCTTTGTTCAGTTTAAAATTTTTCTCAAAAAAGATTTATTCTTTGTTAATTCCTAAATACCTTTAGTTTTTATTGAAATTGTAAATCATGCCTTATTTTTTCTTGTATTTTCTAGACAGTTAATACAAGTATTAAAAAATTATTGATTTTTATGTTGATCGTGTATCCAGCAACCTTGATCAACTTCTTTAATTGTTCTAGTAGCTTATCTATTGATTCCATTCCTAGGTAAATTATATTATCGCTCTCTTTCTTTTTTTTTTTTTGAGACGGAGTCTCGCTCTGTCGCCCAGGCTGGAGTGCAGTGGCCTGATCTCAGCTCACTGCAAGCTCTGCCTCCCGGGTTCACGCCATTCTCCTGCCTCAGCCTCCCGAGTAGCTGGGACTACAGGCGCCCGCCAACACGCCCGGCTAATTTTTTGTATTTTAGTAGAGACGGGGTTTCACCATGTTAGCCAGGATGGTCTCGATCTCCTGACCTCGTGATCCGCCCGTCTCGGCCTCCCAAAGTGCTGGGATTACAGGCTTGAGCCACCGCGCCCGGCCCTTATCGCTCTCTTTCTTAACCAAGCTTTATATACCATGTGTTTTTCTTTTTTTATGGCAGTCACTGGAATTATGTTAAGCAGTAGTGGTGTTAGAGACATTCTTGTCTTTTCCTCTATCATAAAGTGAATTTTTTTGTTTTGGGGTATATAGTGGTAGCAAAAATATCTCCTTTTTTCACTTTTTCATTTTGTTACAGAAACTCTGAATTTTAACTAGAGTTATATCCATCCAGAATTAAGACTACCTTTTTCATCCTCTCTTGCAGCTAGATGTGACCTCGTAATTAAGTTCTGGTCAGTGGGATATGAATAGAAGTGATGTGATCATCTTTTGCTTGTAACTTTAAAAAGGGTCACGCTATCAGGAATCCTGTAGATTGCTTCTGAAGGTGAAGAGTATGCACGTAGGAAGAGAGGTTAAATGAGGCTTCCTTTCCCATCACTTCCATTCTCCCATGGAAGAAATGGGTATGTCTTCCAGTTCCTCGTTTCTGATGGCAGAAATGCGGATATAATGATGGTGTCCAGAGTAATAACAGTGGATCATACAGTTGAGGCCAGCACCTCAGGATGACACATCAACATAATAGAAGGAGACTAGACCCCCATGCCATGAAATTGCCCCCTTAATCCTGGACTGCTGTTGTACAAACAACACACACTTGGAGGAAGTACTTAAATTTGTATTTATACCCTCATGTTTAAATGCCATATGGTTAGATATAAAAATCTTGGCTCGAAGTTCATTTCCCTTTGTTTTAAAATACTAAGCCATTGTTTTCTTGTATCCAGCACTGCTATTGAAAAGTTTGATTTTTGTTTCTCTGTAGATGATCTGCTGTTTATCTCTAGAAACTTACAACTCTCTTTGTCTCTGATGTTCTGAAATGTGACTATAGCATCTAGGTGAGGGAGTTTTTGTTGCTGTTTATTTATTTAATATACACATCATGCTTGACACTTGGTTAGCGCCTGTTCCAGTCAAGAATTCATCTTTAAACTCCTCAAAAGAATAGGAATTTTGAGTAGATAGTCTCTCTCAGTTACAACCTACTTGCCCTGGAGAGACAGAGGTGAAGAAAGTGCCAGAGTGTGGCTAGTCATTCCTCATATATTGTTATGAACTCTTCATTCTTGGAAGGCTTTTGTTATGCTCTGATATTAACCTGAAGACCCAGGCTATAATGGCTGATTCCTGCAGTGAAGGGTGTAGCAACCATTAACTCAAGATCATGGAAGAAAGAAGCAACAGTAGAACATAAAAGCTTTTTTCAATCTGCGCGCTCGCTGTGCCTGTGAGATCCTTCTCCTCAAGCTGTCTCTGTCTCTCCAACCTGGCCCCCATTTCTCCCACCATCCACAAACAGGAGTTCACCCCACTGTTCACATTCCCCAGGACGTTCATGCCATGTTGATGTTAGTTTCTCAGCTCCATGCTTCTGTCTTACTACTAGATTCTCCAAGGTTGATTTGGGAAAAGAAAGCCAGCAACCCATCCTGGCTTACCATCCTAACGAAAAGCCAAAAATCAGATACAGGAATTGTTTAAGAGGCTTTGGTTGGGTGGAGTTATGCACACCTGTAATCCCAGCACTTTGAGAGGCCGAGGCGGGAGGATCACTTGAGTCCAGGAGTTCGAGACCAACCTGAGCAACATAGTGAGAACGCCCCCATCTCTAGAAATAAATAAATATAAAAAGAAGTCTTAACAATTGGCAATATTGATGCATTAATAGTGAGACTTTTAACCTGGAAGGAAGGGAAGTTACCCTCACTAGAGCCTGGAGAAGAAAGTAAATTCATCCATATGAGATGTTGTTGGACTACTTGACTGCTTCTCCACACTCTGTAGGTACTCAGACCATCTCTGAGATCATCTCTGGGGAAAAACATGACGTGGGGAAGAGTAATATTTGGAAATTCCCTAGGAGGCCACCCCATCAGACATCCCAGAGATTGAAGGTGAAGAGTATGCACATAGGAAGAGAGGTTAAATGAGGCTTCCTTTCCCATCACCCATCTCAGAAGCATATCCCGCATTAAACACAACCACATAGGACTCTTCTGGGTATGCTGTGGTTTTTGGGTTTTTTTCCCCCAAATTTGCATGGGCTGTTCATTATATAAATAGGTATTGCCAGAGGCACCTGAGGGAAGGTCATCCTCTAGGCTACTTTTTAACATGTAAAAAGTGCAAGGTGAAATCGTGGAAGGACTATTAATGCCTGCATAACTCATGGCTGATGAGTCAACTTAACTTTGACTGAGCCCAAGGAGTCAAATCACAGCTTCTGGACATTGTCACACCCTGATGCCCGAAATAAACTGTCTGGGACTTCCATGAAACTGATAGTTGTCAAGAATGGCTATAAAAGTTCTAAAATCTTGCATGAGAAATTGGATGGCTCTGAGTTTGTTCTCCTACCTTTTCCAAAGAAAAAAGGGAGAGAAGTCTAATCTTTTAAAGTAAGCATTAGAAAACTCCAAATCCAAACAACAGATGAGCCGCTTCTCAAAAAACAAACAAACAAACAAACTATTAAAAATATCAACAGAAGGTAATATTGTTAGTAATCAAACTGGATAATCAAACTGGATTGATCCAGATATAATACGATCATACACTACCTTTGTTATCTGCTTCTCAAATTTCCTTCTCTCTAGCGCATCATCTCCCTCTAGGGACACTTTTGCCTATCAGTATTAATTAAATGTGAAGATTTATAACTTCCTTGGCCTGACAGCTGTGCTGAAACTGAAATGCATCAAAGAGGATGAATGGTCCCGTCTGCCACCCATGAATGATGATCACTTCTCCAAATTGGCCAGAGAGTTTGAAAAAGTATTTTCGGGAACTTGCCAGCTAAGACTTTTCCATTCCACCTCCTCACCTCTTTCTAACCACTGCCACCATCATAAAAGAAGCACATCTATATGAAGCAGTGTGGAAAACTGGGGCCCAGGTGTGAAAAGTGAAAAAGGTGGAGTGAAGACCTCGTGATCAAATGCCAACTTGCAAAGTTGCAAAGAACAAATATTTTGGCCTAGAATCACCCCTATTTGAATCACAGCCAATTTAAGCAAATAGAATAATATGTGTTCATATAATCTATCTGTAAAGATTTAAAATGGGTCAGAAACACAAATTTTGTCCTATTTTAGACTGTGAATCCAGATGACAAAAAGAATGGATGTCAAAACACCTCAGAAGTTTCAGAACAGAAAATAGGGAAAACAAATTTGACACAATCATCTCTGATCATGACATTTCATACAGTTCCCAAAACCAACTTTTCAAATTTAAAAATGTGTCTATGTTATGGTTTATAGGAATTGCATGAAGTTTTTTTTCTATTCCAGTTTTACTATGCATGCCATCTATTTATATATTCAAAGTGTTTACATTAACATGACTTTACTATGTTGTCTTTATAACTTTATTAGTATAACTTTATTGGCATAACTTGACTCTTCCAGGGTAGTCTTGCCCTGGCAAATGACTTGATTGCTCATTACTGGAAGTTCCCAAAAGATCTGTCAACTCTTCACTGGGAAGCATCAACTGCTGGTTTACAATTCTGTCAGACTCTTAAACCCCTTGCCTCAAATTCTTCCCCATGCTGTTTCCACTAACCCTAAACTGGTAAACATGATCCTGACCCCAATCCTAGTCAAACTCTTGCTTTGAAGGCCCCACCTTAAACCAAACTTCCAGTTCCCAATAAAATCTGACCTTTCCTTTCTCCCTGAAACCCTGTGGAAACTCTGCCAAGGCAGCGTTCTTCCAGAGCATGGTAAGCAGTAAACTCAGCTTTGTCTTACCAACAAGCTGTGTTGATGAGAGCTGAGAAATATTCAACAGAAGAACATGCTATATTGCGATATATACATTAAAAACATTTAGAGCTTACAGAAAAAAGAATGACATAAGTGACAAATTATGTTTCAGTTTAGTAAAGATTTATGTGGGAAAGAGGCTGACGGAGAGATTTTTCAATTGTAATAAATAGTAAATGTGTGGGTCTTGTGCTACGTATATCTATGCATGCCCTGTATAAAACAGCAAACCTCCTGCCCAGCACCCCCTATTCCTCATATTTTGTTGCCCTTTTCCGGGGGCAGTGGAGGAATGATGGCGGGAGCTTCAGCACTTACCACCATCTGACACACAAACATACAAATTTGCTTATTTGTTTCTTGTGTGTCTCTACACTCAGTCCTAATGTAATTGCCCAGTGGTTTCTTCCTGACTGATGTACAGGCAAAACCACTTCGCTTAAACTGTGGTATTGCAGTGGAGAAAGAGTTTAATTAACTCAAGGCCCCCAGGTGGAAGGACTGGAGTTATTACTCAAATCAGTCTCCATGAGAACTCAGGGGCTAGGGATTTATGGGTAATTTGGTGGATAGGGGGCCAGGGAATGGGTACTGCTGACTGATTGTGGGTGAAACTATAGGGGTGTGGAAAACAGTCCTCCTGCACTGAGTCCATCTCTGAGTGAGGGGCACAGGACCAGTTGAGTCATGAATCACAAATCCAGGTGGGGTCCGTCAGCTGCCAGAACGCAAAAGTCTGAAAAACATCTCAAAAGACAAATGTTAGGTTCTACAATAGTGATGTTATCTATGGGAGCACCTGGGGAAGTCAGGAATCTTGTGACCTCTGGCCACATGACTCCTGAGCAGTAAAGGATCATAGAAACTACACCTGTATTTTAGCAGATTTCAGGCCTCTCTCGTAATCCCAATCTTGTGACCTTTTATTGGCCTTACAAAGGCAGTTTCAGTCCCTGAACAAGGAGGGGATCAGTTTTAGGGAGGGTCTGTTACCTTCCTTCCAGGTTAAGCTATAAACTAAATCCCTCCCATGATTAGCTTGGCCTCTGCCCCGAAATGAGTGGGGACAGCTGGCCTATGAGGCTAGAAGCAAGACGGAGTCAGCGACACTAGATTCCTCTCACTGTCATAATCTTTGCAAAGTTGGTTTCACTAACTCAGATATAAACTTCATGAGGGCAGGGCCTTGGTTTGTTTCCTGCTATATCCTCAGCACCTAGAACACTGCCACATTTACAGTCAATATTTGTTTAAAGAAGGAAGAAAGGAAGCAAAGTGGGAGCAGAGGGGAGAGGAAGAGAGGAAGGGAAGGCAGAAGGGAGGGAGGGGGGAAGCTAAATTACGGGAGATGACACAGTTTCATGACAAATACCCTGCCTTGGGAATTAGATCTCATTCAAATTCATTCACCAACTTACTAGCTATATGACTTCAAGCAAAATACTACAATTCTTGAGAGCCTGTTTGCAAGTTCTAGCAGGGGAATGCAGCTACTCATATACCCTTGACCAGAGACCTGTCCTCCTCTATTCGGGATGGTTGTCCTCTTCAGCCTAGCAGGCAGCTTCAAGAGGGATGCACGTGGGGCAGTGAGTGAGGAAGGGATCACCCACCTAGCCAGCCGGATCAGCCAACTCAACCCTGGCGATCAATAGGGTCCAAATCAACCCTGGCGATCAGTGGGGTCCAAATCAGCCCTGGCGACCAATGGGGTGACAGGTGCCACCGCCAGATCCCCCTCACATCCAAAATACTTTAAGCCCCAATTTTCTCATCTATAAAATGGAGGCAATAGTATCCTCCCTCTTGCATAGTTGCAAGAACAGAAAATGTATAAAAATATCTGAAAAGTGTCTAGCATAGTTCCTTGCAAGCAGTAAACTGTTGATAAATATAAGATCCAGATATAAAACTAGAAAATTCATAGTTATTTAGGACAGAACGATAGCTAAGCTTTGCATTCTAAGAGAGTGGAGGCATCTACTTACATATTTTTGTAGAAAATTGGATACTCATTGGAAAAACACCTAGGTGAACTTTTTTGGTTTAGAAAATAGCAGTCATTGGGCAAGTCATAGAAGAATTTAGGCAACGGTGCTTGCTTGTTTTGTATAAATAAATGATGGGTATGAAAACTTTGTGTTTTCTGTTGAGAACTCAGGAGGTAGTACAATGTGGACAGAGTGATGGGGAATTCCATTTTCCTCTACTCACCTTTGGTTCATTAGCTGAATCCCTGCACATTAGACTGCTAAAAGGCAGATGAGCAAGAGAAAGGCCTGGTGCAGTGGCTTATACCTGTAATCCCAACACCATGGGAAGCTGAGGCAGGTGGATCAAGTCAGCAGTGCAAGACCAGCCTGGCCAACATGGTGAAACCCTGTCTCTACTGAAAATACAAAAAGTAGCCGGGGATGGTGGTGCATGCCTGAAATTCCAGTTACTTATGAGGCTGAGGCACGAGAATTGCTTGAACACAGGAGGCAAAAGTTGCAGTGAGCTGAGATCACAACACTGCACTCCAGCCTGGGCAACAGAGTGAGATACTGTCTCAAAACAACAATAACAAAAAGTTTATTAACATGTGCATCCTGCATACACACAGGAGAAGTTAGTGATGAGGGACTCAAAGGGGTGATTAGAACCCGGGCTTATATAGCATCATAATAAAAAAGCAATCATTCTGCAGAGAAATGACAAGACAAAGGAAAGGGACTTTAGGCTTTTAGGAATAACAGATTATAAGAAGGTGAATGCACGGAGGAAACTAACGGAACTTAAAATAAAAATAAAAATTAAAAAAATAAAAAGTTAAGGTGTTCCAGAACACTTGGTGATTCAGACAAATGATATTTTCATACATGATTTATATATTTTTGAAACAGTCTCACTCCATTCCCCAGGCTGGAGTTGAGTGGCACAAACATGGCTCACTGCAGCCTTGTCCTCCTGGGCTAAAACAATCTTCCTGCCTCAGCCTCCTAAGTAGCTGGGACTGTAGGTGTGCACCATCATGACTGGATAATTTTTAAATTTTTTTGTAGAAATAAGGGTCTTATTATATTGGCCAGGCTGGTCCCGAACTCCTGGGCTCAAGTAGTCCTCCGCATTGGCCTCTCAAAGTGCTGGGATTACAGGCGTGAGCCACGGTGCCTGGCCTTCATACAATATTTTAATAAATCAAAATTAATGCAGAAAGACCCACAATAGACAAATACCAAATTTTTAAATAAAATTGACATAATGACAGGATCATTATGACTGATTTTTTTTCCTTTGGCCTCAGGCTGCAAATCTGGCTCAACACAGCACTGTGACTGATTCTGACTTTATCTGATTTTTTTTTTTTTTTTTTTTTTTTAAGGCAGTGTCTCGCTCTGTCCCCAGGCTGGAGTGCAGTGACATGATCATAGCTCACTGCAGCCTCGACCTCCTGAGCTCAAGGGATGCTCCTGCTGAGCTCAGCCTCCTGCAGAGCTGGGAATATAAGCACATGCCAGCATGCCTGCCTTATCTAAAATTTTGATATTTTGTTCATCATGGATATTTTTGCATTAATTTTGATATCTTAAAATATTGCATTAGTCAGGGTTCTCCAGAGAAACAGAACCAATTTAGATAGAAGAATCAATCTAAATCTTTTTTTAGATTTATTATAAGATACTGGCTCATGTGATTATAGAAGTGAAGAATTCCTCCCTTCTGCAAGCTGGAGACCCAGGAAAGCCAGTCGTGTACTTGGAAGGCCTAAGAGCCAGAGAGCTAATGGTGTAGATTCCAATCTGAGTCTGAAGGCCTGAGAACCAGGAGCATCAAGGAGAGAAGAATATTGATGTCCCAACTCGGTGGTCAGGCAGAAAAAGGGGTAATTTCTCTTCCTATGCCTGTCTGTTGTATTCAGGCCCCCAACGCATTGGGTGGTGCCCACCCTCGCTGGGTAGAACCATCTGCTTTACTCAGTTCCTCCATTTAAAGACTAATCTCTTAGTATTTAAGAGATTTGGAGGCTGAGGCAGGAGGATCGCCTGAGCCCAGGAGTTTGAGGCTGCAGTAAGCTGTGTTCATGACACTGCACTCCAGCCTGGGCAACAGAGTGAGATGGCTGTTCCAAAAATATATTCAACACCTTCACAGACACACCCAAAAATAGTGTTTAATCAGGTATCTGGGCATCCTGTGGTCCAGTCAGGTCGACACAGAACGTTAACCATTGTAAATATTATTTATTCTAATTACTGAGTGGTTTATTTTTGTTCCCTCTGAAATTTTACACCAGAAGTGAGTGAGGTCCTGGACCAGCCAAATTCCAGCTCTGGGCCATGGGTATTGTGTTATGTATGTGAATTTCTTGGCAGCCTAAGCACTTTAAGAAATATTGGTTGAATACCTACCGAGTATCAGGCATGGGGTTCAGTTTTAGGGAGTGAGTAGTAAGCAAGACAGTCAGTCCCTGCTCTCATGAAGCTCACTGTCCAGTGAAAGAAATGTACATGGAATAGTCAAGATGATAAGTGTTACGGAGAAAATACAAAGAACATGGAGAACCTACAGCAAGAGGGCTTTTGTTTTGTTTTGTTTTGTTTTGTTTGAGATGGAGTCTTGCTCTGTGGCCCAGGCTGAAGTGCTATGGCACGATCTTGGTTCACTGCAACCTCCGACTCCTGGGTTCAAGAGATTCTCCTGCCTGAGCCTCCTGAGGAGCTGGAACTATAGGCGCATGCCACCACACCCAGTTAATTATTTCGTATTTTTAGTAGAGACAGGGTTTCATCATGTTGACCAGGCTTGTCTTGAACTCCTAACCTAATCCTCCTCCTAAACCTCCTCCTAATAAAAATTAACTGGGAATGGTGGTGCATGCCTGTAGTCCCAGCTACTCAGGAGGCTGAGATGAGAGAATCACTTGAGCCCAGGAGGTCAAAGCTATAGTGAGCTGTGATCATGCCTGCATTCGAGCCTGAGTGACAGAGCAAAACCCTGTCCCAAAAGTAAATAAATAGAAAATCAAAATTTGGAGATGGTACAGGAGGAGAAAGTGCATATTACAGTGACCCAGGCAAGAGAGACTGGCCAGGCCCTAAGTGGTAGCAGGGAGAAGAAGAGAAAAGTAGAGACAGCTGTAGATGAAGTAATCAGGATGTGATAGCTCATTTAAAGGAGGGGTGAGGTGGAAGAAGGAGTCAAATGTGATACCTGAGTTTCCAGCTTGGGCAACTGAGTGGTTGGCGGAGTCATTTCCTGGAGATTGGGCATATTAATTAAGGTAGTAGCTGTATACACAATAGAAGTTGCTAACTGAAATGATTTTTTTTTTTTTTTTTTTTTTTTTTTAGAGACAGAGTCTTGCTGTGTCACCCAGGCTGCAGTGCAGTGCTGCAATCTTGACTCACTGCAACCTCCACCTCCCAGGTTCAAGCAATTCTCCTGCCTCAGCCTCCTGAGTAGCTGGGACTACAGGCACACATCGCCACACCCAGCTAATTTTTTGGATCTTAGTAGAGATGGGGTTTAACCATGTTGCCCAGGCTGGTCTAGAACTCCTGAGCTCAGGCAATCTGCCTGCCTCGGCTTCCCAAAGTTCTAGGATTACAGGTGCGAGCCACTGCGCCTGGCCTTGAAATGATTTTGTATATTACATACTGTAGGTAGTTACTCCATGGAAAGAATCAAATCCTTTTCAGACAAAAACAACAACACAGAAACAATTATATAAGTTGATTGTCATACCATGTGATAAGAAATTACGGGTTGTTATTAATCATTTTGAATAGAAAATAAGTGATGGAAGATGTTGGCAGCTGCATATTATATAGTAACAGACTAATAATAGGCAAGTCTTGAAAGTCTAGAAATTGATTTCATTTTCATTCATCCAGTTTGTGTTTCTTGGTTTATTATTCATACATTCTTTAAGCTTGACTTTCTAAGAGGCTTATCACAGGGAAAAAAAGGCTCATAATTCTCAGTGTTTATTTTGAAGGGGATTGGAATGATTTATTCCATAATGTTACAAACATAGACAAAACAGCATTCTCTCCTGGGATCTTTGAGATTTTACAGGTCCTGTGCAATGATTTTGATTGTATTTTCCATCAGTATTGTGTTTATTATCTGAAAGGTTTAAGGAGAAGGAAAGGATAATATTATTATAAAGAAAACATATAAAACATCACCTTGGGTTCAACATGCTTCAGAATGTCTACAGCGCCACATTTGCTCCAAAATTACCCATTGGCAAATAAATAGCAGCAGCAGCTAAAAAGTTTTAATCTCCCCCAATCCCCTTACAAAAATAGAACCACTGATACAGCAAAGCAAAATCTCGTGGACATCTACAACAAAAGTGGTAAGATATTCCCATGAGGAGGAGGGGTCAAACCACTAATGGCAGTAAGATATGTATGGTAACGGCTGTAGGAAGAAACAGAAGAAAGAAAGACGACTTCCAAAAACCAGCCTAGAAAGCAAATTGGCAACAGGCACCCGCTCCCAGAAGGGAAAGTCTATGGAAGCTACCCATTCCCAAAGGGAAGAGTCACTCTGAACTTGGAAAAATACCATTTCCAAAGGGAAGAGGAAACTCTCAGCACGGAAGGTGCCCGTTCCCGAAAGGAAAACTCCACTCTCGGCATGGAGAGTACCCGTTTCCAAAGAGAAGAGTCCCCTCTCAGCATGGAAGCCACCCATTCCCCGGGGGATGAATCCACTCTCAGTCCATCAGGTCAATCTGACAAAAGCAGCCAAAACTGTTGGTGGGGACGGGGGTGCCTTTGCAGGCTCCAGATCTGCAAACTCCCTGATGGCTCAGATCAAAATGTGTTTAAAAAGAGAGAAGTCTTGGCCGGGCTCGGTGGCTCACACCTGTAATCCCAGCACTTTGGGAGGCCGAGGCGGGCGGATCAAGAGGTCAGGAGTTTGAGACCAGCCTGGCCAACATGGTGAAACCCCGCCTCTACTAAAACTACAAAAATTAGCCAGGCATGGTGGCGCGCACCTGTAATCACAGCTATTCGGGAGGCTGAGGCAGAAGAATTGCTTGAACCCAGGAGGCAGAGGTTGCAGTGAGCCAAGATCACACCACTGCACTCCAGCCTGGGCGACAGAGTGAGACTCTATCTCAAAAAAAAAAACAAAACAAAACAAAAAAAAAAACAAAGTCTTTGTAATTCCAGATGTTAAACTTCACAAGGAAGAGAAAATGGTTAATATTTATGCACCGAAATGCTCAACCCCACTTTCATAAAGTAGGACAAATCCCCATACTGAGGAGAGACTGCCAGGCATTAAATGGAAACAGAACAGAACCGGGACATCAAAACTTAGGAAAGAGGAGAGTCACACCGAGCTGGAAAGGGAACACATCTCAGAATGTGGTGTGTTCAGATCTAAGTCCGTGTTTGGATCTAAGTTCATAGATCTCAATGCAGCACAGTAACAACAGAAAACAAAGCCCTAGAACACTGGCCCTAGGCAAGATATTCCAGGCATCCTCCTCTCTAAGAGGATAGGAAAGCCATGAGTTAAAGCGTAATTGTGCTTGAATATCCCATATGATGTAATTAAAAAAAAATTAAGTGGACAGAAAATATTATTTCTATAGATAATGAATCCATGTCTTACAATAATAAAAATATTAGCCTAATATTTCCAAATGAGCTTAGAGAATTTCAGAAAATGGTTGTAGCTATGGAAGAATGCCATAAATCAGAATTAGAAAATGAGTCTGTAATCTTAGCATTTAGGGAGGCTGAGGCAGGAGGATTGCTTGAGACTAAAAGTACAAAACCAGCCTGGGTAACATAGCAAGACCTTGTCTCTACAAAAAATAAAAAATAAAATTAGCCAGGCATGATGGTGTACTACTGTAGTCCTGGCTACTTAGGAGGCTGAAGTGGGAGAATCGCTGGAGTCCAGGAGGTCAAGGCTGTAATGAGCTATGATTGCACCACTGCACTCCAGACTGAGTGACAGAGTGAGACCCTGTCTCTAAAAAAATGTAAAAAGAGGAAAAAAAAAAAAAAGAAAATGAGATGACTGGACAAAAGAAAAGTATGAAATGTGAGCTAAGAGAATTTTAAAAAGAACTAGGAGTAAAAGAAAAAAATAATTTCAGAAATTAAGACCAAAGTAGGATGAGCTTAAGGACAAATAAACATCATAAGAAAAAAAGAGAAAACAGAATGAGAGGAAAATAAGAAATTAAAACAAAATTTTAAAAAAAGATAAGGGTTGGAGAAGCTAGGTGTGGTGCCTCACACCTGTAATCCCAGCACTTTGGGAGGCCAAGGCAGGATGATTGGTTGAGGTCAGCAGTTCAACACCAGCCTGGGCAACATAGCAAGATTCTGTCTCTATAAAAATAAAAAACATATTTTTAAAAATTTTGAAAATGGTTTGGAGAGGGAGTAATAGATTATTACTTATATATTAGCATACATGTAATAAGAGTCTCAAAAGAAGAAAGCCAAAGCAAGGAGAGTGAATACAACTGGAACTATAGTTCAGAAAAATGTTCCTGATATCAAGTAGGTCTGAATCCACATCTTTAACGGGCACACGAGGTACCTCGGAAAATCCATTGATAGTGGCCAAAACGAGACTTTCTTTTTAAGTAAATGTATTGAACTGAAAGAAAAGGAAAAAACCAAACGAAATCTTTAGACATCAAAGTAAAACGACCAAGCCACTCATTAGGTAAAGAAACTAAGACTGACAGATTTCTCAATAGCAGCATTTTATACCGTAGAGCAGTTGAATAAAGTATATTACAAACAGTAAGAAAATGTAGTCGAGGCCAGGCGCGGTGGCTCGCATCTGTAATCCCAGTACTTTGGGAGGCCAAGGCAGGCAGATTACCTGAGGTCAGGAGTTTGAGACCAGCCTGGCCAACCCGGTGAAACCCGGTCTCTACTAAAAATACAAAAAATTAGCCAGGCACAGTGGCGCGCACCTGTAATCCCAGCTATTTGGAAGACCGAGGCAGGAGAATTGCTTAAACCCAGGAGGCAGAGGTTGCAGAGAGCCGAGATCACACCACTGCACTCCAGCCAGGGTGACAAGAGCAAAGCTCCATTTCAAAAAAAAAAAAAAAAGAAAGAAAAAACATAGGCAAGAATTTTATATCCAGTCAAGTTTAAAGTCATGCACAAACTGTTATGAATAAGCAAGAACTCATGGAGTATTGTTCTCTG
This sequence comes from Piliocolobus tephrosceles, assembly GCF_002776525.5. Lineage (NCBI taxonomy): Eukaryota > Metazoa > Chordata > Mammalia > Primates > Cercopithecidae > Piliocolobus > Piliocolobus tephrosceles. The sequence goes on along the minus strand of NC_045442.1, from coordinate 113,842,666 downwards.
TGCCCTTCCTAAGGAACCTACTAGAAAAAGACAAACAAATGACTGAAGAGGAATTGGCTTAAGGATCAGGTGGGCGTTGAATATATATATTTACATGTATAACAATCAATACATGATGGATACAAGGGTGACCCTATAGAATGTGATTGTTATATGATACGATACTACTATAAACAATTATAACACAATTGTTTTAAAAAGCAATCTTTATAAAGCAAGGCAAAATGAAATGAATAAACCTAACTGTTCCATGAGTTGGTGGCATAAGCACAGACAGAGGAAGTATTTTAAGTAACTTTAAAACACAGTAATCTGAGGATATATCCCTAGTGGTATGTACCATAAAATCAAATAAGCAGAAAGTCTTAAACTGTTTTTTTTAGCGTTCAGATTTCTACTAATACTATTGGCATTGCTATTCTGAAACCATTACTTTGTTAAAATAGAGATGGGGTCTTGCTATGTTGCCCAGGCTGGTCTCAAATTCCTGGGCTCAAGCGTTCCTCTTGCCTTGGCCTCCTAAAGTGCTGTGATTACAGGAATGAGCCATTATGCCTGGCCAAGCTGCTACATTCTATATAAGAGAAATCAAGTAAATAATTATGTGCATGCTGTTAGGAACCAGGATTTTGGGGGTGAGAAAAAAAAAAGATAGAATCAAAGAAATACATTAAAACGTTATAATCCTAAAATTTCAATTGGAAATGTAAATATGAACTAATAATGTAATTTTAAAATATATACACACATATAGATGTCAGTTCTGCTCTTTAAAAGCACTTACTAGGCCGGGTGCGGTGGCTCACACCTGTAATCCCAGCACTTTAAGAGGCTGAGGTGGGCAGATCATCTGAGGTCAGGAGTTCGAGACCAGCCTGGCCAACATAGTGAAACCCCACCTCTACTAAAAATACAAAAACTAGCTGGTTGTGGTGGCACACACCTGTAATACCAGCTACTCAGAAGACTGAGGCAGGAGAATCACTTGAACCTGGGAGGCGAAGGTTGCAGGGAGCTGAGATCGCACCATTGCACTCCAGCCTAGATTACAGAGTAAGACTCTGTCTAAAGAAAAAAAAAAAAACAGAACTTAATAATAATAAGCCAAGTAGTGGTGAGTACCCCTGATGTCTACGTTGTGGAATATAAGTACTATTTTGCACTAAAAGAAACCAGAGCTTCTTGGATAAATGGCTAATTGCAGGCCTAGGGCAAGAAATACACAAATATTTTGTAACGTCAAAATATTGTAAACCGGAAATATTTTGTGCCAAAACAAGCCTAAATCATCATGTCAAAATGCGTTAAGGAGTCAAATTGAAGAGTCTTCAACTAGCCAAATATGGGACCATTGGAATTTTGAAGGAATATTAACCACCCTTAATTGAAGTATGCCAGATATGTCTCAATCCTTTAGTCAGCAATGATGCTAAAAGACTTCATTGGTTATATATGGAAGATGCTAGGAATCAACTCGTTATTTTGAAAACTGATGCAGATAAAATGAAATCAAGCTGTTATCTTGCCTTATGTGTTTGAACTGTACCTGGGACAGTAACTGATGAGGGAAAAATTTGGAAGTATTCTAGCTAATGAAGAAACGTGATAGAATTAGAATATCACTCTATTTGCAAACCTTAATGAAACAGTGAATCATTAATGGCCATTGATATCACAGAGAGCTAACCAGACATATATGCCTCCTGATAGAAATATACAACCCTACTTAGGAAATATTACCATCAAAAAATTAACCCGGACTGCTCGAGCTTCTAGCAAGGACAAATAAACATCATAAGAGAAAAGTGGAAAATGGAATGGAAGGAAAATAATAAAAATCGATTATTATTTCTATATTAGCATACAGGTGCTGGGAACCTACCCAATTTACAGGAAATGCAAAAAAAAAAGAAACATGTTAAACCATATATACAGGGATGCAATCAGATAGTTTTAGAATATGGGAGGCTTGACAGAGAAGCGTCCTGCCTTCCTTAAGAAATAAGTCATAGGCCAGGTGCAGTGGCCAAACCTGTAATCCCAGCACTTTGGGAGGCCAAGGTGGGTGGATCACAGAGTCGGGAAATCGAGACCATCCTGGCTAACATGGTGAAACGCCATCTCTACTAAAAATGCAAAAAAATTAGCCTGGCGTGGTGGCAGGTGCCTGCAGTCCCAGCTACTTGGGAGGGTGAGGGAGGAGAATGGTGTGAACCTGGGAGGCAGAGCTTGCAGTGAGCTGAGATCGCGCCACTGCACTCCAGCCTGGGCGACAGAGCAAGACTCTGACTCAAAAATAAATAAATAAATAAATAAATAAATAAATAAATAAATAAATAAATAATAAAAAAAGAAATGAGTTATAATGAATAAAAAGAAGGGGAAAGATGAGAAATCCATAGATGAAAATAAATGTAAGAGACATATTAGCAAATTGCAGTGTATGAACCTTATTTGTATCTTAAGTCAACTGTAAAACAATTGAGATAATCAAATGTGAACACTAGTTGAATAGCTTAAAATATTAACAAATTATTAATGTTTTAAAGTTTAATATTGATATTCTGGTTATATTTTAAAAGAGTTCTTATGCTTTACGGGTTCATACAAACATATTTTTGGAGCAAAGACTATCATAAGACTGTTTCAGATTTTAAAAATGAGCTTGCCTCGGGGAACATCACACACTGGGGCCTATCATGGGGAGGGGGGAGGGGGGAGGGATTGCATTGGGGAGTTATACCTGATATAAATGATGAATTGATGGGTGCTGACGAGTTGATGGGTGCAGCACACCAACATGGCACATGTATACATATGTAACAAACCTGCACGTTATGCACATGTACCCTAGAACTTAAAGTATAATAAAAAATAAAAAAAAAAAAATGAGCTTGCCTCAAAATAATCTGGTGAGGCAAGAAAGTATAAATGGGACCAGGCTCGGTGGCACAAGCCTGTAATCCCAGCACTTTGGGAGGCCGAGACGGGCGGATCACGAGGTCAGGAGATCGAGACCATCCTGGCTAACACGGTGAAACACCGTCTCTACTAAAAATACAAAAAATTAGCCAGGCATGGTGGCGGGCGCCTATAGTCCCAGCTACTCGGGAGGCTGAGGCAGGAGAATGGCGTAAACCCAGGAAGCAGAACTTACAGTGAGCTGAGATCCGGCCACTACACTCCAGCCTGGGTGACAGAGTGAGACTCCGTCTCAAAAAAAAAAAAAGAAAAAAGAAGAAAGTATACATGGACCAAAATTGATCATGAGTTGATAATTGTTAAGACTGAGTGATGAGACTTGGGGTTTGTTGTACTATTGTCTACACTTTTGCATATCCTTAAAATTTCCCCTCAGGGGGAATTTAAAAAACACACATGGTTCTGCTTTTCTTGTTGTTTTTTTCTACTCCAAATTTATCTCAACCAGTCAGTCCATCTACAATGAGGATGCTAGATTAACTTTTCAGGTTACCCAGCCATTTGAAAATGGGCCCTAAGTTAAAAGAATAAATCATACTATAAGTGTGACATATTTTCCTTGATGCTGGTTTGTATCATTTGTCAATGAATTTTAATAAACACTCAGTGACATACTGATTGCTTTATACTAAATAGGCAACAGAGAAAATGGATTATACCACTGGCATGAATAACACCATCTATCAATGCTGTGTGGCACAGTGACATCACTTTTGAAATTATCCCATTTCTTCATAGATGAAAATATCTTTTGTCATTTAAAATTGTTATCCTGCCTTGGCATTACACGTTCACCTAAACATAATTTATTAAAACCTCTACTTATGTAATAATTTTTATTCCTGCATGTTTTTCATCTTTTAGTTTATTTTAACAAGGCTGTGCCCTAGCAGGAAAAAGCTGAAATTGAACTTTGCATAGCTAAGTAGGAGGAAGAATGTTGTATTCTTCAAACTGGATTGACACAAAGTATTCCAAATGATGCAAAAATTAATAAGACGTAGCCCCGGGCTTTTCTTTCTTATAGCCGCATATTGCTTCTAGCTTTTCATTCTCTTGTTATTAATTGGTCGCAAATCTTGTTTTAGCTATCTCAGTGTTCCTCTCAGCTGACTTTTTCTTAACCAAAATAATATATCATTCTATTTTTACAGTACATGACTAATTTAGGCAATCACTGCAGTTTTAATTAATGGAATGTGACCAAAGTGTTCAGCTTCAAAACCCATTATTTTTACAGTCAGTGATCTAGTAGAACCGTGCATCTGGACATCCAGAGGTTCACTGCCACATGGCATTTTCTCTAGGTCTCAGTGCAGTGGCCGGATCTCAGTTCACTGTAAGCTCTGCTTCCTGGGTTTACACCATTCTCCTGCCTCAGCCTCCCGAGTAGCTCAGTGCAAGCTCCGCCTCCCGGGTTCACGCCATTCTCCTGCCTCAGCCTCCGGAGGAACTGGCATTACAGGTGCCCAAATAATTTTTTTGTATTTTTAGCAGAGATGGGGTTAGCCAGGATGGTCTCGATCCCCTGACCTTGTGATCCGCCTGTCTCGGCCTCCCAAAGTGCTCGGATTACAGGCGTAAGCCACTGTGCCCGGCTAATTTTTTGTATTTTTAGTAGAGACAGGGTTTCACCGTGTTACCCAGGATGGTCTTGATCTCCTGACCTCGTGATCCGCCCGCCTCAGCCTCCCAAAGTGCTGGGATTACAGGCGTGAGCCACCGCGCCCGGCCTTATATACCTTCTAAGTGCCCAGATTTGTGCTGAAGTTAGCAATACAGGGGTAAGTGTGATATCACCTCCTTACAGTGGTGTTGGAGTTGACACCAGAAAGATGGTTAAGAGTTAGAAGAATGATGAGTCAAGGATAGGAGTGTTTTTAGCAAGGAGAAATTCAATGGCGCTTAGGAAAAGGATGTGTATACAATGAGGATGTAGGATTTAGAATGAAGAAGGACTTTGGGAGGCCGAGGCTGGTGGATCACCTAAGGTGAGGAGTTTGAGACCTGCCTGGTCAATCCCCATCTCTACCAAAAATACAAAAATTAGCTGGGTGTGGCGGCACGCCTGTAATCCCAGCTACTCGGGAAGCCGAGGCAGGAGAATCACAGAAACCTGGGAGGCAGAGGTTGCAGTGATCTGAGATCGCGCCACTGCACTTCAGCCTGGGCGACAGAGCAAGACTCCCTCTCAAAATAAAAAATAGAATGAAAGAGGAAAATAAGAAAATAGGCATACTTGCTGAATGATAGGATTAAACTAAATGACCCATTAGGTCTTTCCAGTTCTAAATGTTTACATAACTGGCTGGGCATGGTGGTTCACTCCTGCAATCCCAGCACTTTGGGAGGCTGAGGGGATCTGGATCACTTAAGCCCAGAAGCTCCAGACCAGCCTGAGCAACTTGGAGGAACCTGGTCTCTACTAAAAATACAAGAATTAGCCAGGCGTGGTGGCATGTCCCTGTAGTGCCAGCTACTCAGGGGGCTGAGACAGGAGGATCACCTGAGCCTTGGGAGGTCGAGGTTCCAGTGAGCTATAATTAGGCCATTGCACTCCAGTCTGGGTGACAGAGTGAGAACCTATCTCAAAAATAAAATGAAATAAACCAAACGCTTACATGACTGTGTAGCAGTTGTTGAATCAGAGAATCATAGCTTTATCCTTTGTTACCGCCAAGACCATTTGCAAATTCTTCACCTCTTTAAATCTCGGTCTTCTCTGTAGAATGGTGAGTATACTTACCTTAAGGTTGTTATGATGCTTAAGATAATATATTTAAAGCCTGTGGCTGGTATACCCTAATCATTCTGTGTATAAATGCTAATAGAAATGTATAAATGGTATAAATGTGTATAAATGGTAATAATCATTGTTAGCTTATATTTTACGTTACTTAAAGAAGCTTCCGCATCTACTACCTACTTTATTCCAAAAAAAAAAAGTCCTAGGAGAGATTCATGAGAGTCTTTATTACTCTTGTTTTACAAATGAGAAAACTTGAGCTCAAAGAGGTGCATTAGGAATCGAATGGTGGAAATTGGTCTCTTGGTTTCCTGTTCAACTCTTTTCTTCCCCCCGTCACACATTATTTTTCTATTTTAGCTTCTCTTTGAACAAGTAAGAAATTTAACACAGACTGGGGACTTGTACAGATTTGTTTATCTTATGACTGAAGATTTCAGGTTTTCCTTTGGGTTGTTTTTCTGTTATTCTAACAGATCGATCTTATACAAAAACAGTTCCTCTCATGCTAAGCTTTCTTTCTGAAGTGTTAAGATTCTGAATGTCCTGTCACTCAACGACCTGTTAGAAGGAAGACCAGTAAGTGTTTCTAATCGTTTTTATGAGCACCATAGTCTCTGCTCTGTCATTCTTCCATTACTTTAGATATATGAGCTAAAGCTTTCTTTGCAAGCTCTTTCTCAGGAAATCAGTAAAGCTTCCACTAGAAATTGCCTCAATTGGATGACACCCTGCAAATAAAAAGTCACACCATTTGGGACCATGAGCTCATCTTCCCTTGAAAATTTAGGAGAAGTAGACTCATTCCTAGCTTTGTTTTTCCTTGAATTACAGATACGAAAAACCTAAAAGCTATTCCAACTTTTGGAAGTGGAGGAAAAGAGGAAGATAGACCTGAAAGAATTTATTGTCTGCCAACATTTAAACACTTTAGAGCTGACCTCTCTATGATTTAAAACAGATTAAACAGAAGTTCTCCTCTTCAGCAGCTGTGCAGTTGAGGGTGTGTGTATCACAGCTTAGTTCTTTTCCAGGCAGAGTCTTTATTTCATCCAGGAACAGGAACGAGACGTTTTCTGACAGCAACTTGAACTGAAGGGGACATATGGTTTATTGGTTTCCATAACTCTGTTAAGGAAATGTTTCTTCCGCTATTCACTTCCAATTTGGCTGGGTGTTAAATCTGTAGTATAGCTAAAGATGTTTTCTAAATATTAGATATCCATTTTGAGTGTGGTAAGTGTCTCTTAATTTTTTTTTTTTTTTTTTTTTTGAGACAGAGTCTCGCTCTGTTGCCCAGGCTGGAGTACAGTAGTGCAATCTTGGCTCACTGCAACCTCTGCCTCCCAGGTTCAAGTGATTCTTCTGCTTCAGCCTCCCAAGTAGCTGGGATTACAGGTGCATGCCACCATGCCCGGCTAATTTTGTATTTTTAGTAGAGATGGGGTTTAACTGTGTTGACCAGGCTGGTCTCGAACTCCTGACCTCAAATGATCACCTGCCTCGGCCTCCCAAAGTGCTGGGATTACAGACATGTGTCACTGTTCTTGGCTGGGTTGTTTTCATGATGGGAGAAATCTATCAAGAGACTCAGTGCTGCCTGCTGTCTAGTCATTACCACAGAGTACGGGGCTGTCAAAGGTCTTGTTTTAAGTATGTTTCCCTGAAAATTATCCCTGGCCATTTGCCTTGAACAATTACATTTCAAAAATAAGATCTTTATTGAAAAAAGCAAAGATAAAAGTGAGAGGGAATGAATACAAATGCCAGATGTCACACTGGTAAAACTCATAGAATAGACATAGTAGCACAACCATTGGCTTTGTAGGTTTCCTGAGTCTTTTCATGGTCCTTGGAATGGTTTTTACCCTAGAGTCAAATTTCACATTTAGGGTGCCATCATCAATAGGGTTCTTTGCTACAAGTCAATTAATTAAATTAGTGGGTTCTTTAATATCTTAGACACTATCAATTAAATATGCACATAATAAAAGGCCAGTATATTCCTATGAAATACCTATTAAAATGTTTAAAAATTGGCTGGGCGTGGTGGCTCATGTCTGTAATCCCAGCACTTTTTGGGGCCGAGGCAGGTGGATCACCTGAGGTTGGAAGTTTGAGACGAGCCTGACTAACATGGAGAAAACCCATCTCTACTAAAAATACAAAATTAGCCGGGCATGGTGGCACAAGCCTGTAATCCCAGCTACTCAGGAGGCTGAGGCAGGAGAATTGCTTGAACTCAGGAGGCGGAGGTTGCAATGAGCTGAGATCGCACCATTGCACTCCAGCCTGGGCAAAAAGAGTGAAACTCCATCTCAAAAAAAAAAAAAGAAAAAAAAGTTTAGAAACTGGTCATACCATGGAATACTATGCAGCCATAAAAAAGGATGAGATCGTGTCCTTTGCAAGGACATGGATGGAGCTGGAGGCCATTATCCTCAGCAAACTAACGCAGGAACAGAAAACCAAATACTGCATGTTCTCACAAGTAGGAGCTAAATGATGAGAACACACGCACACCTAGAGGGGAATGAGACACACTGGGGGCCTTTCAGAGGGTGGCAGGTGGGAGGAGGGAGAGGATCAAGAAGAACAACTGATGGTACCAGGCTTAATATCTGGGTGATGAAATAATCTGTACAACAAACCCCCATGACACAAGTTTACCTATGTAACAAACCTGCACTTGTACCTCTGAAAAACACAAAAACTGGTCATACATGTTTAAAGTGTGTTTAAAGTGTGTGTGTGTGTGTGTGTATCTATAGTCTTTCTGTCAGCTACAGAATGAGAATAAGACTCCTCCTTGCCTATTTGACCTCCCACTGTACCCTGACCAGGACCTGCCGTGACAAATTTCTTCTCTTTCTTTGTACCTCATTCACCTCTTTCTCCACATGATGCTTGAGGGCACAGCACTGACTCCACTTTTCTCAGTTTATCAAAATCTATTGGGCACAGTGGCTCACATACACAATTCCAGCATTTTGGGAGGCCAAGGCAGGAGGATCAATGGAGGCCAGGAGATCGAGACCAGCCTGGGCAACACAGTGAGACCCTGTCTCTACAAAAAAAAAAAAAAAATTTAAATTAGCCAGGCATGGTGGCACGCACCTATAGTCCCAACTACTTGAGAGGAGGCTGAGGCGGGAGAATTGCTTAAGCCCAGGAGATCAGGGCTGCAGTGAGCTATGATTGCACCATTGCACTCCACCCTGGGTGACAGAGTGAGAACCTGTCTCCGAAGAAAAAAAGAAAATTCTCGCCAGGCACGCTGGCTCACATCTGTAATCCCAGCACTTTGGGAGGCTAAGGTGGGCAGATCACTTGAGGTCAGGAGTTCAAGACAAGCCTGGCTAACATGGCGAAACCCCATCTGGACTAAAAATACAAAAATTAGCCAAGTGTGGTGGCATGCACCTGTAATCCCAGTTACTCGGGAGGCTGAGGCACGAGAATCACTTGAACCTGGGAAGCAGGGGTTGCAGTGAGCCAAGACTGCACCATTGCACTCCACCCTGGGAAACAGAGTGAGACCGTGTCTTAAAAAAAAAAAAAAAAAAAAGAGAGAGAGAGAAAAAAAGAAAAATCTACACAAATGTGCTCCTTCTATTACTAAAACCAGGATCAAATGACTAATTTTATTTGACTATATGTGATAACTGCTTTCAAATTCATGACCATCACTCACTCTGCTTCTCTTTAGGAAATTTTTGTCTCATGGCTGATATACATTTTGTAGGAGTTTGTGTTTTCCTTTTTGCTTTGGCTTCCTGGATGCTCAGGATCAAACTTGTAACCCAATTTAGTAAACTCCAATGGCCTTATGCCTTGCATTGCTCCATAATATATTCTTTTTTCTTTTCTTTTTTTTTTCTTTTTGAGACAGAGTGTCACTTTGTCGCCCAGGCTGGAGTGCAGTGGTGCAATCTCAGCTCACTGCAACCTCCACCTCCTGGGTTCAAGCAATTCTCTGCCTCAGCCTCCTGAGTAGCTGGGACTACAGGCGCACACCACCACGCCTGGCTAATTTTTATATTTTTAGTAGAGACGGGGTTTCTCCATGTTGGTCAGGCTGGTCTCAAACTCCTGACCTCATGATCCACCTGCCTCGGCCTCCCACAGTGCTGGGATTACAGGCATGAGCCACCACACCCAGCCCATAATATTTTGTAGTTTGTTTTATCTTGCTAATGAATGTAGATTTTTCTCTGGCCTTGATTTTTTAAATTACTCTGATGTTATATATAGCTTTTAAATCTTCATCAAAATTTGTGTAGAGTAAATGAAAGTATACGCATATGTATACATATAAATGCATATTATTTATATGTGGAAATTATATATATAAACTTATAAATAAGTCCTTCAGTTATAGAATGCCATTCAGAAAATCAGAGGCATTTTTAGGAGGGTATAACTAAGACAAAAGATTAATGCCTCTTTAGGAAAATACATCTGAAATAAAATAACATCATGCCTAATAATTATCCTCTAGTTATTTTCCTGCAGCCTTACCACACTCTAATCCATCTATCGTCTTGAAATTAATTATCTGTCTTAAACACAGATTAAATCACATTACTTATATAATTTACATAATCATAGTACTTACATAATTATCTGTCTGAAACAAATATTTGATCATATCACTTTCCTGCTCTGAAACCTTAGATGACATGATTACAGAATAAGAGCTGAGTTCCTAGGTATGGCATCTAAAATCCTTATAAGATACCACCCTCTTGTTTCGGCGTCGTGGCTCACAGCTGTAATCTCAGCACTTTGGGAGGCAGAGGTGGGTGGATTTCCTGAGATCAGGAGCCTGGCCAACGTGGTGAAACCCCATCTCTACTAAAAATACCAAAAATTAGCCAGACGTGGTGCCGGGCACCTGTAGTCCCAGCTACTCGGGAGGCTGAGGCAGGAGCATCGCTTGAACCCGGGAGGCGGAGGTTGCAGTGAGCCAAGATCATGCCACTGCACTCCAGCCTGGGCAACAAGAGTGAAACTCTGCCTCAAAAAAAAAAAAAAAAAAGATTCCAACCTCTTACCTGTCAAGCCTTTGCTCTCTACCTAGATCTAACGTATCTTCCTCTCAAAAAAATTTGGACTACGTGTTTCTGGACATGACCAGTCCTTTTTTCTCCATCTTTAAGACTTTTCTTCCTCCCCTCTTTCCAAAGCCTACAGAAAATAGCTCTTGCCTTCCTTCCTCCTGACCTAACATACGTCCCAGGCTGGGTTAATTTTAAGAATGTCAACATGTTAACAATCCTCTTAATGAACATATGATTTTAGAACAACAAAACAAATTGGTGTTCTCTTTTGTATTGACGTTGAAAACTTTCTCTATCATTGCCTCTTCCCAAGCTCACCTCAAGAAGTATATCTTGTAGCCCAGTATGTTCTCCCTTCTGTGACTCGTGCTTATTCTCTAACATATTTGGAAGCGATAGACCTTAATAATTGAGAGATGTGACTTTGAAGTTAACTCAACTTGGGTTCAGCCCACTTACCTCACTGCATCTGCAAAAGAAGATGATAATACACAAAACTTTAAAAGACGTCCATAAATTATTTGACAACGCTCCCATGAAGAGGCAGAGCCTATGTGCCCTCCTATTGAAACTAGGTACACTTGTGGCTTGTTTGTAAACAACGAAATGTGGGAGAAATGACACTAGGTAACTTCTAAGACTAAGTAAAAAAAGAAGTTATGCAGCTTCTTCCCTGTTCACTGAGATATTTACTTGTGGAGGCTTAAACTAGCATTTAAGAAATCCAATTACTCTAAGGCCACCAGGCTATAAGGAAACCTAGGTCATACAAAAAGGCCCTTGGCTAAATGTCTGGTAGGAAAGCCTCAGTTGAGTTCCCAGCCAACAGCCAGCATCCGTTGCTAAGCATGTGACTGAAGACCTCTCCAGGTGATGCCAGCCCTCAGCTGTCAAGTTCCCGCTTGGTCATTGAGTCTTCCCAGTTGAAGACTACCCTTCATGGAGCAGAGATGAGCCATTTCTGTTTTGCTCTGTCCAAATTCCTGAGCTGCAGCCTACAAGAGCATAATAAAATAGTTTCTTTAAGCTACTAACTTTGGGGATAACTTGTTATGCAGCAAAAATAATTAGAACAGAAATTTGGTAGCTAGAAATAGAGTGCTACCATACCAAAAAACCGAAAGCACGAGGCATTGGCTTTGAGAACACTTTCTAGCAGCAGTTGAACGGGCTTCGAGGAGACTGTTGTCATCTTAGGCTGGAGGAGGCTATTGGTGGGGACTTGCAGACAAACAAGGAAAATGTCATTAGAAGCTGGAGGAAAGCAAAATCATTTTGCCTAGTGGTGAAAGTCTCACCACACTGTCACGTGTGGTAATGTGAAAAAAATAAATAGGAAATATTGGATTAAAAATGTGGTAAATACACACCATGAATACTACGCAGCCATTGAAAGGAATGAAATCATGTCTTTTGAAGAAGCTTGGATGGAGCTGGAGGCCATTATTCTATGGAAGTAACTCAGGAGTGGAAAACTAAATATCATATGTTCTTACTTATAGGTGGAAGCTGAGCTATGAAGATGCAAAGGCATAAGAATGATATCCTGGACTGTGGGGACTTTGTGGGGGAGTTGAGAGGTTGGTGAGGGGTAAAAGGCTACATATCGGGTACAGTGTACACTGCTCTGGAGATGGGTGCACTGAAATCTCAGAAATCATCACTAAAGAACTTATCCATGTAGCCAAAAACCAATGTACCCCCAAAACTATTAAAATTAAAAAAAACACACAATGAAAAAATAATAATTACAAAAAAATTTTTAAAATGCAAAATAAACCTAAGGAATTCGATGATCTAGCGAAGCAAATTTCTCCATAAAATATTAAAAGAGCCACTTGACTTTTTCTTTCTGTCTGTGATAATATGCAAGAGAGATGAGCTCAATTCTTGACCCACAGAAGCTGTGAGCATGATAAAATGGTCATTTTCAGCTTCCAAGTTTTGGGATTATTTGCAGCACAGCAGTAGTAACTGGATCAACACCTCAAAGGATTATCGAGAGGATTAAATGAGACATGCACATAAAGCAACGAGCATGGTGTTTGGCAAAATAAATGGTCAATGAATGGATCTTAAGGTTAACTCTTCAACTTACTTGGCTTTGCTTAAAATATTTAGGATGACCCTGGAGTGTGCAAGAGGTGCTTAACATATGCTTGTTGACTTGAATTGAGGATAGACTCGAGGACAGAAAAGATGTTTGCAAAAAAAAAAAACCCACGATCTTATTTTTCTGACCTGAGAAGGAATTTTTTTTTTGTTTTTTGAGGCGGAGTCTGGCTCTGTCGCCCAGGCTGGAGTGCAGTGGCACGATCTCAGCTCACTGGAAGCTCCGCCTCCCGGGTTTACGCCATTCTCCTGGCTCAGCCTTCCGAGTAGCTGGGAGTACAGGCGCCCGCCACCCACTCCGGCTGGTTTTTTGTATTTTTTAGTAGAGACGGGGTTTCACCGTGTTAGCCAGGATGGTCTGGATCTCCTGACCTCGTGATCTGCCCGTCTAGGCCTCCCAAAGTGCTGGGATTACAGGCTTAAGCCACCGCGCCCGGCCTCAGGGAATATTTAAAATATTATTAGAAGTTGAATTCTTCTTGTTACAGTCTATGAAATTCTAAAATTTATATTGGGAAGAAATCAGACTGTACAATTCATTTAATCCTTGCCTTTTCAGCTAAGTCTAGAGTAATAAAATTATAAATGCCTGGATTTGGTGAATAACAGTTGATTTGGGCCCAGGCTCAATCACATAATCCCAACAGTTTGGGAGGTCAAGAGGGGAAGATCCCTTGAGCCCTTGAGCCTTGGAGTTCAAGGCCAACCACAGGCAACATGGTAAAAACCCATCTCTACAAAAAATTAGCTGGGCATGGTGGTGTACATCTGTAGTCCTGGCTACTCGAAGGAGGAGGTGCTGAGGTGGAAGGATAGCTTTGAACCCAGGAGGTCGAGGCTGCAGTGAGCTATGATCACGCCACTGCACTTCAACCTGGGTGATGTAGTGAGACCTGGCTCAAAAAAAAAAAAAAAAAAAAAAAAAGTTGATTTGGGAAATGAGAGGTCTTAACTAGCAACTGTGCATATGGATATTGCAGTAGTCCACATCTGATTCAACCTTCACTGCAACTATAAAGTTTGTGAGATTTTCTCCCCTCTCATTGAACCTTATATATCCTCAAACCCTTTCCACAATCTAACCTCATCCCCGTCATCCTCTGTCCAATACTGTAACCTACTACATCCCATCCTGTAGAGTCAAACATGGGAAGGAATTTTTATACTTAAAGCGTTTAAAAAATTTCCTGGAGACAAAAATCCCACTTAAGATGTGGCAGCATATGAATCACAAGTATGAAAATCTCTTACTATAAAAACAGTCACTCACTTGTCACATACTTTGTCACTGTTGTTGCAAGAGACAATGCACTGTGACTGATAAGACTTGCGGGGTCCCTAATCTGTGAAGTCTTCACTTCTCAGAGAGGAGGCCAAGTGACCACTGCAGACAGCTCACTTAGAAGGAATTTGACAAGCGCAAACTCAAGCAGTGAAAATGCATTCTGATGCCTCTGTTGCATGTCTCATAAATGGTCTTTTTCTCATCTCCCAGTGAGAAATCTTGTCTAGAAACTTAGCTCTTCTTGCACTAACGTGCTGTCTTGCTTCTGCTAATGAACTGCTTGGAAATTTTAACCTCCCCCTTGAACCCCTTGTAGTGGCTGGAGTCCTGGCTAGCTATGACAGGCTTCTCTAACAGTTCACAGTCAGGGCTCCACAAATTACTTGTGCCAGCGATCTCCATCACCAAGCCAGACCAGTGTTTCAGAGCACGCTTCTACTTTCGCCAGACCCCCCAATTAATGCTTGCCCACTTGGCCAATGGCATCCCTTCAGAACATCTGCCTTTACATAGACATTTCCTGGCATCTGCCTTATCTGGTGAATGAGACTAGTTTTGTTCTGGCCAAGCAAGTCTTGTGGAATCAAACGATAGTTATATGAGGATGAAAAACTTCCCTGTTATTTATGTATTTATTCTTTTAGAGACAGGATCTCACTATGTCTTTCAGGCTGGAGTGCAGTGGCTGCCGTCATAGCTCACTGTGTAGTCTCAAACTCCTGGGCTCAAGTGATTCTCCTGCCTCGACCTCCCAAAGTGCTGGAATTACAAGTGTAAGCCACCATGCCTGGCCTCTGTTCTTTAAATGGTTCTATTTCATAGCTATAAAAGAACAAATTAAATAGGCAACTTCCTTTGCTCCTTGAACTGCTCCTTTAGAGAAGCAAAAAGAGGTTTCAAAATATCTGTAAAATGAGGTGAAAGGCCATACCTTTCCATCATCTGAGTAACGATATTCCTGCTGAGAAAAGGGCAAATAGTAAATAATTTCTTTTCATACTAACGATATGTAAAACATGACTTTAATATTTATCTCTGCAACGCTGTCCCAAAATTCTCTTGGTGCTAGGGAAAATCTTTTCCTAGAACTTAAATAATAACAAAAAGGAAGGGAAATAGGCCGGACATAGTAGCTCATGCCTGTAATCCCAGCACTTTGGGAGATCAAGATGGGTGGATCACCTGAGGTCAAGAGCTTAAGACCAGCCTGGCCAACATGGCAAAATACTGTCTCTACTGAAAAATGCAGGAAAAAAAACCAATTTAGCTGGGCATGGTGGTGAATGCCTGTAATCCCAGCTACTCGGGAGGTTGAGACATGAGAATTGCTTGAACCCGGAGGCAGAGGTTTCAGTGAGCTGAAATCATACCATTGCACTCCAGCCTGGGTGACAGAGTGAGACTCTGTCTCAAAAAAAAAAAAAAAAAAAAAAGGAGAATTAAAAAAATTAAAAAGGAAGAAACACTTCTACACAAAGACTGATCTCCTACTTGTTTTTAATTCAAGAAGTACTCTCTGAGGAGAGAGGGTGGGGAAGGTCCATCGTCCTATTCCATTAGGAGAAAACTCAGAGATAATGAGACGAAAAGGCTCGACAGGTCTCCCCAAGGACAAACCCAACTTGTTGCTTCAAGCAGCAGCTCCCAAAGTGCAACTATAAATTTCTGAGATCTCACACCCATTAAAATTCTAGGAAAAGGAGGCTAATTTTGCAAGTAGTCAACTCGAACTTCCTGTTATGTGTGCCTCTTACAAAATGACGAGAAGAGGATTATGTGATGGGAACAGTCGAATAGCTACAGGAAAGTTTCCAGGTTCTCGTAAAGACTAGGTAAATAGATTTATCTTGAGATGTCTACAGTTTTTTTAAATAATTAATTAGATTTAAGCACAAAAGGATCTATTTAAATAATTACCAAAGGTACTACCAATGCGATTATATAAGCGATATCTCTGCTGATATACCCACTGGTACTGCTATGCCCTGTGGAATATGTATAAAAGAGGCATATTATCAAGAGAGAACTAGCTTTGGTGGATTGAAGACCCAATGAAAATAGGAAGAAAATCTCTTCCAGAGTAGTCAAAGTAATTAGGAGAGGAGACAAAACAAGATGTTGACCACCAATGAGTGTGATTAGGCGCAACAGTAGATAATTTCCAAAGATGGCTGCCAATAATTGCCACAGTCCCTGAATGTGCAAGCCACTCCTTTCATCAAGATTCATCAATCTATCTCCCTCCCCTTGAATCAGGGCCGGTCCATATCTTGCTTTGACCAAGAGAACATAACGGAAGTGATGGGACATCACTTTACCCAGACTTCTGAGCCAAGGCCTTAAAAGAACTTGTAGCTTCCACTTTCCCTTTCTTGGAAGCCATTTATCATAGGCTAGACTATAACATGGCAAGAAACCATATGGAGACAGTGGCCCATGCCTGTAATTCCAGCACTTTGGGAGGTCAAGGCAGGAGAATTGCTTGAGGCCAGGAGTTCCAGACCAGCAAGACCCAATCTCCACAGAAGATAAAACATTAGCCAGGCATGGTGGTGTGTGCTTGTAGTCCCAGCTACTAGAGAGACTGAGGCAGGAGGATCACTTGAGCCCAGGAGTTCAAAGCTGCAGTGAGCTATGACTGTACCAATGCATTCCAGCCTGGGCCACAGAGCAGACCCCTCTCTCTGAGAAAAAAAAAAAAAAAAAAAACTTAAAAAGAAAAGAGAGGCCGAGCCAGTACCATCACCCAGCTGAGGTACCAGATGTGTGAAAGACCAACCTCAACTTGAATGTTGCTGCCTCAGCAAAGCTCCCAGCTAAATGCAGCTACAGGAGTGACCACAGCCAACACTCAGTGGAGCAGAAGAACATCTCAACTGAGCCTAGCAAATTATGAGAAATAACAGTCTTTACTAATAGATAGATGGAGAACTGAAATAGGTTCTCTGTCCCCAGTGACAATGAAGAGCTAGTTCGATAACATATGTGCCTTGAGTGGTGAGTAGACCAGATGTGTGGACAAACTTCTGGGTAAGTCAGTGGCTTCCTGAAAGGTGGGCAGTTTATTAGTCCGTTTTCATGCTGCAGATAAAGACATACGCGAGACTGGGTAATTTATAAAGAAAAAGAGATTTAACAGACTCACAGTTCCACATGGCTGGGGAGGCCTCACAATCATGGTGGAAGGTGAACGGCATGTCTTACATGGCGGCAGACAAGAGAGAAAAACAAGAACCAAGTGAAAGAGGTTTCCCTTATAAAAACCATCAGATCTTGTAAGCCTTATTCACTACCACGAGAACAGTATGGGGGAACCACCCCTATAATTCACCTCCCACCAGGTCCCTCCCACAACACCAGGGAATTGTTGGAGCTACAATTCAAGATGAGATTTGGGTGTGGACACAGCCAAACCATATCAGGCAGTAAAGAGGTATCCATCCAAGCCACCAGAAAGCCATTGCCTGTTCTGACAGGATGAAGAAAGAGCAGACAAACTAGGATTGAGTTGAAGGGTTTTCTGGACACTTCTAAACTTAGACCATATGGCAGAATCCCAGAAAACCAAATGATACAACACAGAAACAATAGCTCATTCCGGTTTGCAGGATTGGGGGAAAGGGAATAAAATGGCAGTCTATTGAAAGGTGCAAGGAATACAGATAGGTGACAGGGGAAACTGATACAGAGACATGAAGGCAACCAAAGCTAGTAAGCCAGTCATCAGAGGGGCAATGGGGAGTCTCTGGGAAATCTCTGGAAATACACCGCAGAATGATGCAAGCTACTCAAAAGGAAGCCAGAATGAATGACTATGTTTATGCATACACAAACATATAAACATATGCATGGATGCTGATGGTTTTCTGGGAATGCTGCAAAAGGAGTAGAATGTGCCCCTTGGTATATTCCAGGAAACTAATTTCCCAGGGAAGGCAAAGTAAGAAGTGCGTGGAATAGGCTGGGTATGGTGGCTCACACCTGTAATCCCAGCACTTTGGGAGGCCAAGGTGGTGGATCACGAGTTCAGGAGTTCAAGACCAGCCTGGCCAAGATGGTGAAACCCTGTCTCTACTAAAAATACAAAAATTAGCCGGGCGTGGTGGCAGGCACCTGTAATCCCAGCTACTCGGGAGGCTGAGGCAGACAACTGCTTGAACTCAGGAGGCAGAGGTTGCAGTGAGCCGAGATCACTCCACTACACTCCAGCCTGGGCAACAGAGCAAGACTCCGTCTCAAAGGAAAAGAAAAAAGGGCATGGGTTAAAGTTTACAGGTGAGATCCACAGACATTCTTGGTGAAACTGAATTCACAAGCTGTGATCATTGCCAACTAAGCAGTCAGACATGAAGCAATCTTATCTCAAAACTGCAGAAAATTTCCTGACAGAAAAGAGAAGGCCAAGTCTAATGGATGGGAAACTTTGCAGGGAGAAAGCCACATCTTCTCACTTCTGCATGTTACACCATTCTATGGGCTAGTCAAGTGACAAGCTAATTAATGCATCAGAGTTCCCCAGAAACTGGTAAGACACTGAAAACTGTTTCATGAGGACAAAAATTTTATTCAGTAATGAGACTAAATATAATAACTGAGAAGCACGTTACTGCAAAACATCAGGCAAATGAATTATTGTTTTCATGACAAAGGTCTTCAAAGTGACAAGAGACTGTATATTAAGCAACTTTAGCAAAATATCCTGTATGAAATGAAATTAAAAAATTTAGATTGGGATTTGCACATCTTTATTTTTGTATCTAGATCACGTTCTTGATAAACCAACTTAATTGTGTATATAGTTGATATTAAAGTATAGATTTTAAAATATTACCCTATTAAGTTGTTCACAATGTTGAGGCATTTCCACTGCTGTGTTGTCAAAACCACACGTCTAACTTCTAATAATTCCTTAAAAGTTTCCATAATTTTACTTTCCCTTCTATATTTCCACACTAGTGAACAAATTCATTTGGTAGAAATAGTATTTTAGAGATGAGATTCAAGTATGTATTATACTTGGATGAAAATAAACAAAGTAATGACAACTTGTTTTGATTCTTTAAATTTTTTCATTCTTACTGTGTCTAGAGTGTGACTATTCTAATAAAAACATCCTGTTTTAAAGAATCAAAACATAGCAAATGCGTCACATTATATCGAGATTTGAATTTAAGATTATGAAAATTATTGCAAATACAATAACAGCTTGTATTTGGCAATCTGTAGCCAGAGACTGTGATATGAAAAACAAAAACATTTTTAGTCAGAGAAAAAAATCTTGGAGAAGAATTTCCTTCTGTTAGCACAATTATAAAATGCTGATAAATATCTACCCTTTATAGAGTGATGCCATCTATAAAGCTTTGCAGTTATTTAATTCATAAAGCAACTCTCCTTTTAAAGGAAGCAAAAAAGAGATACTAAGAAACTGGCCTGTGGTCTCACAACCCACAAGAAACTTGGGACTCTAAAGTTTAACCTCTCATAGCACTAACCACAAACAAGAGTTTTGGTGGCCTTTGTGACACCAGAAAAGAGCTTCTCTTTTCTGTTCTAGTGCTTCAAGTTGACAATGTTGCTAATGATTTAGGACCAAGATCATTAATTCTACACACTTTACTACATTAAAAAAAATTTTTTTTGAGATAGGGTCTCACTCTGTCACCCAGGCTGGAATGCAGTGTCACAAATACAGCTCACTGCAGCCTTGATTTCCTGAGCCCAAGCAACCCTTCTGCTTCAACCTCCTTTGTAGCTGGGACCACAGGCACGTGCCAACGTACCCATTGGATTTCTGATTTCTTTTTTTTTTTTTTAGAGTTGGGGTCTTGTTATGTTATCCAGGCTGTTCTCGACCTCCTGGGCTCAAGAATTCCTCCTGCCTCAGACGCCCAAAGTGCTAGGATTGCAGGTATGAGCCATTATGCCCAGCCCATTTTTAACATAACATATGGAAACCAGAGTTAGGTTAGCAAAAATTCTTAAATTTGTAATGCCAACATTTCAGCAATCCTTTAGCTGGGAAAAAAAAAAAAAGAAGTACTAATAGCGCAAATTCTTGGTTGAATAATTTTAACTAGCAGTAAATTCTCATTGTATAATATTTGAAAAAAGAAGGGAGTTTAAAAGGCAATAATCCTGCCCAGTGGCATCGTACAAAATTTTAACAGCTGGATAGAAGTATTGCTCTTTTGCCATGAGCCTAAGAGATTATTTGGTCCAGTTCCCATCTTGAGTAGCGAAGGCATTTTTTATACAGTAGTGTTAAGTGACTCATCCAGATCGCGTGGCCGCTAAATGGTGGAGAGAAGACAAGAACCTCAGTCTCTTGCTTCTCCATGTACTTTTCCTTTCTGTGCTTGACGACATCCTTTTAACTTCTGTACAGAGAGGGGACCCAGCCTGCTGGAGGAAAGACCCAAGAGAAGTTGCTGATCCCAGCTAAGGGAAGTAGACATATAAGCCCCAAAGAGGATGCTTGCGATTTACAGACTAGTCAGAAATGTATAGCTTTTATCATACGCATTCAAATACCTTTGAAAAACAAGAACATCCACAGTCCGGATGGGTGACCATGAGTTACATTAGCCCATCTTACTGATCATCACACTTCTGACATGACTCACTGTCACTTCAGAAAGTATTTGTTATGGTTTGGATTTCTGCATCTGTTTCTGGAAGTTGTAGGGGGAAAAGTTGAATTAATTTTGAATTATCAATACTACTGCAGAACACTAGAAAATTATTTGCATTTATTTTATCTTATTTTATTTTATTTTTGAGACAGGGTCTCACGCTGTCACTCAGGCAGGAATGCAGTGGTGCCATCACAGCTCACTGCAGCCTCAACCTCCTGGGC
Source organism: Piliocolobus tephrosceles (assembly GCF_002776525.5). Taxonomy (NCBI): domain Eukaryota; kingdom Metazoa; phylum Chordata; class Mammalia; order Primates; family Cercopithecidae; genus Piliocolobus; species Piliocolobus tephrosceles. The sequence continues at coordinate 113,821,619 of NC_045442.1, read as the reverse complement.
TCAAGCAATCCTCCCCTTCAGCCTCCTGAGTAACTGGGGCAACAGGCACGCACCACCACATCAGGCTAATTTGTTTTTTTTTTAGAGATGTGGTCTCATTATGTTGCCCAGGCTTGTCTCGAAGTCCTGGGCTCGAGCAATCCTCCCATTCTGGCCTCCCAAAGTGCTGGGATTACAGGTGTGAGCCACTGTACCCTGCCAAGGTTTGTGATATTTTAAAACAAGGGCTAATACAAATTACTTGTAAAACAAGTCTTAAGTATATTTTTTAATTCTAGATTGGTTTTCTCCTTTATTCCCCAATCCTAGTGCCACTTCCAAGGCTACATATACTCACAGAATTAAAATAATTATAATGTCCATCTAAAGAATATTTTTAATAGCGTGACTATCTTGCCACAGTCAGACACAAACAAGGTTATTACACGTCTTTAATTTTATTACTTAAATGCCCACTTGCCCAGAATTGCCCCCAAGAATTCTGGAGGTGTTTCCGAGAGAAAACTGCGAATCTGATGAGTCCTGACTTTCATTGTCATTGTTTCGTCCTGCTGCCAGATAGTTTCTTGAAGAACCTGTGTCATTGTCTGCTCAGGTTTTCAATGATCCTACTGCTCAGACCATGAAGTTTCTTAAAAGGAGAAAGATCCCTCTCTCTGTGGTTCTTCATAGCAGGGCCCGTTTGACTATAGTTCTTTTATTTGCATTCACCTACTCAGTGCCCTAAGCCCACGCAGACTAGCAGAAGCAGGAGCGATTTCTAGCCGCATCTAAAGGTTGCCCTGAAACCAACGAACAAGGTCCTATGTTGATCCATGACCACGAGCCCAGACAATCCCTTCCTGACATGAGTTCCATCTCGGAAATTCCTGGTATCCGTGCAAGCCCGCCTCAGACATTAGTCAGCACCACCTCAGTTCTCAAAGCAGTGTTTTAATAACAGAAACAGTAATGACACTAATACTTAAAGGCCTGTTCTAAGTACTTTGTTCATTTAATTCTCATAGGAATCCTGTGAAGTAAATATCAACTTTTGCCACATTTTCCTGATGGAGGAATGGAGATATCGAGAGTTCAGGTAGCAGAGCTAGTAACTGCCAGGGACGGGAGGATTTGAACCTAGGAAGGCTGACTCCAGAGGCTGTGCTTGTAGCCACAGCTCCCTTAAATTCCAAAGGGAAGAGATTGAAGTCTCTGCTTCCTCGGAGATTCACTGAGTCCTGTGTAAGGATGTCCCTCCTCTCTACTTCTCCAAATCCAATATCTTAAAGAGGATAGAGCAGAGACCTTGTCAAACAACAAAAGGTATTGCGTGATCCACTCCGTAGGGCAATTAGGCACCTATACATCTGGGTAGACAGAGGCCACCCGAGTGATCCTTCCAAGAATAAAGAATAAAAGTCACTGTCAAAGGTGATTTTTGGTCTTAGTCTGGGTGAGAAGTGTCTGGAAACTTTTAAAACAATGGTTTAGGTTTTGTTTGTTTGTTTTTTGTGATTTTTTTTGTTTTTTGAGACGGAGTCTTTCTCTGTTGCTCAGCAGGTTGGAGTGCAGTGGCGCAATCTTGGCTCCCTATAAACTTCGCCTCCTGGGTTTCTCCTGCCTCAGCCTTTCTCCTGCCTCAGCCTCCCAAGTAGCTGGGATTACAGGCATGAGTCACCACACTTGGCTAATTTTTGTATTTTTAGTAGAGATGGGGTTTCATCATGTTGGCCAGGCTGGTCTCAAACTCCTGACCTCAAGTGATCCTCCCACCTCGGCCTCCCAAGATGCTGGGACTACAGGCATGAGCCACTGCACTCAGCCCAAAACAAAGGTTTTTATATGGCAATCATAAAACTCGCATCGGGGGGAAATGACATCTTTATTTTCACTATCTGTTACTGAAATCTAGCATTTTCTTCAGCTATAAATATTGGTAGCAAACTGTAATAGTATTAGCAATGTCTGTGGTTTTATGACCAATTGAAATCACGTATATTTTCATATCACAGCAATTTGCAGATATCTCAAAAGATCACTTCTGCCTACTCACTACTTTGAAATTCTGTTAGTCACAAGACTAACATAACTAGGTCTTATGTTCAGACGCCAATAAAGAAGCATCTATATTGCTACATTGCAAATATATTTTTAATAGTTTCGTAACTACATTTCAATAAAATTGGTTTGCTTTGTAATCCTATGAATCCTGTTTAATGCATTTTAAAACATCGTTCTGAGAAGAGATCCATAGGTACAAAAAGATTCAGATCCCTGTTTAAAATGGATTTCTCTCTCATGCTCCAGAGCTTTAATCCCTTTCAAACAATCTCCATGTGTCCTGCAGGCATTGGTTTCATTCATACAACGTAGCAGTTCCTGTCTTCCATCTTTAAGATCAACTCTAGACCCTCCCAGAGGGCCCAGAAACAGCAGATCAAATCTGGAGGTCCTGCCACAGAAAGTTCTATTACCTGGGCTTAGAAATCAAGCCAAAATATAGCTTTCTTTGAGGGAAGAGGAGGAACTGGACAGGGCAGGTATGTTTTCTGGGCCTCTTGAGAAGACAGGAGGACACACAGGCCAGGGCTCTCTGGCCTATCTGGGAGTGGAGAGAAGACACCAAGCTGAGCAGAGGAGGCTGGTGCCTTTCCAGCAGGAGCCGCTGAAATGTAGTGAGCGTCATGTCATGTCAGGTGTGGCTGCATGGCAGGCCATAGAATGCCATGGTTAAGACCATGGATTCTTGAACTTTACCGCCTCAGTTGGTCTTCTACCTCCATCACCTCCTAGCTGTAGATCTCAGCCATGCTACATAACTTCTCTCTGCCTCAGTTTTCTCATGCATAAAATGGGAGCAACTATGCTCACTTCATAGCGTTGTTAAGTGCAGATTCAAAGCGTTATACACGTAAAGTGCCTAGCACTTAGTAAGTGCTCCGAAAGAGTACTCTGACTACAATCTCTCCCTTTCCCAGTACTCTGATCAGTATTATTTATAGTTTTCCCCATCATTAGGAGGATGCACAGGGTTGGCAGATAGGGTGTTTCAACGTAATCTACCAAGTACTTCAATTCATCACAATAGGATTGTGCACATTATGACTTCTGACTATTAGGAGGCTGTATCAGTCAGGGGTTTCCAGAGGAACAGAACCAATAGCATGGTGTATCTACACGGGAGAGGGAAGGAGGTTTATTTTAAGGGAGTGGCTCATGTAATTATAGGAACTGGCAAGTCTGAATTCTGCAGAGTAGGCCAGCAGGTAGAGATCTATGGAGAAGCTGATGTTGCAGCTCCAGTCCAAAGGCAGTCTAGAGGCAGAATTCCCTTTTGCCCAGGACACTGCAATCTTTCTTCTCTTCCGGACTTCATCTGATTGCATGAAGTCCACCCACATGATGGAGGGCATCTAATCCGTTCTGACTGCTACAATACATTATCATAGCCTGAGTAAGAGAGTCTATAATAAACAACTACAACATTTATTTCTCACAGTTCTGGGGGTTGGGAAGTCCAAGATCAAGGTGTTGAGAGGGGTGGTGTCTGCTTCCTGTTGTGCAGATGGTTGCCTTCTCATTGTATCTTCTCATGGTGGAGGGCAGAGAGAGATATTTTGTGTCTCTTCCTCTTTTTTGTTTTTGTTTCTTTCTGAAACAGAGTCTAGCTCTGTTGCCCAGGCTGGAGTGCAGTGGCGCAATCTCGGCTCACTGCAACCTCCACCTCCCCGGTTCAAGCAATTATTACAGGCACCTGCCACCATACCCAGGTAATTTTTGTATTTTTAGTAGAGATGAGGTTTCACTGTATTGGCCAGGCTGGCCTCAAACTTTTGACCTTGTGATCTGGCGGCCTTAGACTCCCAAAGTGCTGGGATTACAAGCATGAGCCACCATGCCTGACCTCTCTTCTTTTTTAAGGGCACTAATCCCATTCATGGGGGTGCCCCTCTCATGACCTAATCATCTCCCCAAGGCCACACCTCTAAATATCACAGCGGGGACTGAGGTATCAACATATGAATTTGTGGGGGTGCAAGCACTCGTTCTCTAGCAGAGGGTAATCTGCATTCTTCAAATCTACTGATTAAATCACATCTTAAAAAATACCTTCACAGCAAGATCCAGACTGATGTTTGAGCAAATATCTGACTACCATGGCCTAGCCAAGTTGACACATAAAATTAACTGTCGCAGAGCCATGACCACAATGGATTTATCATAGACAAATGCTACTTTTTGCTCTGCTGAATGAAAATCCATCTTCACCAAGGCCTAACAGTTGTAGACGGGGACAGAGCAATCTACCAGATAGGTCACCAATTCCGATGAGACATAACACGTTGCTGCAGAGAGCACACTGAAGTCCCTGAGAACTGTGTTTCAACACTCAAGTCAGGGCCTTGAATTCAAACAGTTGAAATTCTGCTTTCCCTTCTCCATACTGGAATTTCCCAAGAATGGGAATCATCCATGTAACCACCGACCACAGAGCCAGGACAGTCCTGCTACCGTTACAAAGCAGCACATCTATTGAATATTATTTCATTGGAAGCCAGGCTACAAACAAGCCCAGGATGGAATCCTCTCATTGATTCATCAAGTATTTCTCAGGATGAAATATATCTTTGTGGGTAATCTGACAGCTCGTCCACTGAATGCCTGCTTGGAGAAGGAGGAATCTCCAGTTATGAAGAAATGCCTGCCTCTTCTCACTATTCACAATAGCAAAGACTTGGAATCAACCCAAATGTCCATCAGTGACAGACTGGATTAAGAAAATGTGGCATATATACACCATGGAATACTATGCAGCCATAAAAAAGGATGAGTTCATGTCCTTTGTAGGGACATGGATGCAGCTGGAAACCATCATTCTCAGCAAACTATCGCAAGAACAGAAAGCCAAATACCGCATGTTCTCACTCATAGGTGGGAACTGAACAATGAGATCACTTGGACACAGGAAGGGGAACATCACAAACCGGGGCCTATGGTGGGGAAGGCGGAAGGGGGAGGGATGGCATTGGAAGTTATACCTGATGTAAATGACGAGTTGATGGGTGCTGACGCACTGATGGGTATAGCACACCAACATGGCACATGTATACATATGTAACAAACCTGCACGTTGTGCACATATACCCTAGAACTTAAAGGATAAAAAAAAAAGTTAAAGTTACCCCCCCCAAAAAAATAAATAAATAAAAATAAAATAAAATACTAGTTAAAAATTATTTTCCCAATACTTATATAACATATTGGTTTGCTTATTAAAATAAGATTTGCTGCAAAAGAAAGAAAGAAAGGAGGGAAGGAGGGAAGGAGGGAAGGAGGGAATGAAGGAAGGAAGGAAGGAAGGAAGGAAGGAAAGAAAGAAAGAAAGAAAGAAAGAAAGAAAGAAAGAAAAGAAAGAAAGAAAGAAAGAAAGAAAGAAAGAAAGAAAGAAAGAAAGAAAGAAAGAAAGAAAGAAATGCCTGCCTTTTCTTCCACTGGGCTGTGGGGACCTAGCCAAGATGCAACTTCCAGAGTCAAATATTGGATTGAAATAAATATAATGGTAATTCAGCAAATACTATATTGTCCTTTCGCAGGTTAACCATGGTGGTAGCTACAGTGGTATGCTTCTCAGATTTCCTTCGAGAGAGTCTACTGCAGGGAGCCTCTGCTTGCTGCCCCTTGGGATCCATCATGACATTCATTCTGAGGACAAGAATTCTCTGTGTTGCTACCAAAGTGGGGATACCAGAGCAGGCCTGTGTGGGACTCCTCCAACAGTTGACCTTGCTTGGGGTTCTCCTCAGCCTGGTCAAGTCTCTCAGAACTGTGCTGAAATTTGGGCCTGGCGCAGCCACACCTGTAATTCCTGTAATTCCAGCACTTTGCGAGGCCAAGGTGGGTGGATCACTTAAGGTCAGGAGTTCGAGAGCAGCCTGACCAATATGGCCAAACTCCATGTCTACTAAAAGTACAAAAATTAGCCAGGCATGGTGGCATGCGACTGTAATCTCAGCTACTGGAGAGACTGAGGCAGGAGAATTGCTTAAGCCCAGGAGGCAGAGGTTGCAGTGAACCGAGATTGCACCACTGCATGCCAGGACCTGGGTGACAGAACAAGACTCCGTCTTTTAAAAAAGAGAACTGTGCTGCAATCTGAAGCTCTTCTTAACCAACCGACCCTCCCTTCCTGCCTTCCTGCTCTCTCTTTTCACAGGTATCAGACCTACATTACCATCTGAAGCTCTTTCCATCCCCTTCTGTTCCCTCTCCCTGTATCCTTCACAGAAGTTTCACACAATAAAGCTATTGCATGTCTACACTCATTTTGGTACCTGCTTTCCTGAACTGACTCAACCAACTCTGTTCTGTTGCTTTTATGTCGATGTACAGAGAATAACTGCTGTTGGGACATCCCTTATTAGCTATAACCAGGAGAATCACGCATCCTGATTTGCCCAAGATAATCCCAGATTATATTTTCTATCAAGCATAATTATTAACAGCCTCCTACATACTCTCAAAGTCTCCCACTTTGGATAAAAAAATATTCTTAGCCCAGCTTTAGGCTATATTCAAAGATTAGTTTAATAAAAATGTTTCCCAAAGTATATTTTGTGGACCATAACTCAGAAAATGCTCTAGGCAAAAGAGCTCGCTAGACAAATAAACTTGGGAAATACTCTTGTAAATTCACCACTCATATTAGTGTGTTCAAATCTTGGAGTAAATCTTAGAGTAGTAAATCCTGCAGTAGAAACTCTTGTTTTAACTTGGTTGTTACTTGGTGTTTGCTAAGCTTATTTGACTACAAGACTTTTTTTTATCTTGAATCCATAATACCACTGAGTGAACCACTGCCAAGGCTGAATTCTCTCTACTCGCCGCTACCCTTGAAAACAGCTCAAAGTATCAGCGGTTTCACAGTGCAGCAGCTTGTTCACTTAGAGGTGCTGGCTTGATGCAAAAAACAACTGGGCCCCAGTCTGTTCTGGCTCTGGATTCACCTCTGAGTGCAATTCACATTAGCAACTGTGATCCACAAAGCCATGTGGGCCCTTGGTTAAGTGAGGTCATTTGGATTTAAATGTTGCTTTTAATGGCTTCTAATTTTGCCCATAAAATTTTTCAATCATAAAAATCCTCATTTTTAGTACCAAATTGGAAATGTTGTCAACAAATCACTTCATCTACAGTCACTGAGGTGATTTCAAAGAGCCCCTTCCATCTGGCCAGTTCTCCTGCTCTCAGCCCTGCCAAGACCACACCATAAACCGAATTTTTTAATTTGGAATGCTAGAGTTGGCTGCTTCCAAATTTAGTGTGCACTTTCAGCTCACTCAATCTCTTGGTTTCCCCTCTTATATTACATACGTGTGTATCTGTCCTCCCCAACGAGATGTAGGTATTTTAAGGGTACACATGTACCATAGGCATCAACATACCACCCACATGGTATGGTTTGAATGTAAATTTTACCCCCACACTCAACTGTTGGAACTTAAAGCCCAATATGATGGTATTAAAAGGTGGGATGTTTTGGAAATGATTAAGTCATGAAGGCTCTGGCCCCTTGAAAGGGATTAATGTCCTTATGAAAGAGGTTTCTGGGAGGGCCTCACCCTTCTATCTCTTCCGCCGTGTGAAGACACAACATCTGTCCCTTTTTCCCTTCCATCTCTTCTACTATTTGAAAACATGGCATTTGTTCCCTCTGAAGGATGCAGCAACAAGCCGCCATCTTGGAAGCAGAAAGCGACGCCTTGCCGGACACTGAATCTGCTAGCACCAAGATCTTGGACTTCCCAGGTTCCAGAACTGTAAGCAATAAGTTTCTATTATTTATAAATTACCTAAGTCTAAGGCATTTTGTCATAGCAGCAGAAATGGACTAAGGCATGACATATTTTGGGAAAATGGTTTTGTCTAGTGCTTTGTGGAAAGAAAGGAAGCAAAGGAGAGAGGAAGCGGGAGGGAGAAGGGGGGTGTGAAAGGGAGGCCAAGAGAGGGAGAAAAAGAGGAAGGAGGGAACAAAGGGAGGGAAGAAAGAAGGAAGGGAGGAAGGAGGGAAGGAGGGAGGGAAGGAGGAAGGAAGGGAGGCAGGAAATGAGGAAGGGCAGGGAGGGAGGGAAGGAAGGCTTTTACCTGCACAAAAGAAAACTATAAAAGATGGCCTTATGTTTGTACTGAAAAGACTGACTTGACAACTTGATATTTGGTCAAAATAGTGTTTATGTTCTGTTGAAGCCCTGACATATTTTATATATTACAGTTAAAATATATTTCTTTAAGTGTTCATAAGGTGAGGAGCCCAGGGAAACAAAGGAAAAGAATAAAGTGCAAGGGTCTACTGTATTTTCATTAAAGAAACCCTGATTCAATATATTTCAGCCTTATGTTATCTTTTTCCATCTTCCAATTGACTGAATTAGTTAGTAACTTAATTATAAATTAAACTGAAAGCTATCTTGAGTACTCTTGATATGCAAGAAAGAACAAGAGCCTAAATAATGTATATATTTTAAATCCTTAGGTAAGGATATAATTCTCTTGCTGCTCTGTAAATACCAAGACCCTTATTTTTAAAATGTAACACCAAATTCCCTGGAAAAAAACATAATGGTCCATTGTATTATCATTATATTTTTTATTCTGGGTCCTAAATCATTCAATGGGATAAAGCAAAATGCCCCATTTATGTTAAATATTGATCTATTAAAATATACATTTTAAAAACTAAAGGACTTGTTCAGTTCTTACCATCACTTTCAATTTTCTGCCTTTAAAAATTGAGGGAGTCTGGGTGTGGTGACGCATACCTGTAATCCCAGCACTATGGGAGGCTGAGGTGGGAGGATCGCTTGAGCTCAGGAATTTGAGACCAGCCTGGGCAACATAGTGAGACCTCGTCTCTACTAAAAATAAAAATTTTTTTAAATGGGGGAAATTATTTAATGTAATATAGTACCATTTTTATACATGGTCTGATTAGATTTAAAGGGAAATGTGCTAAACAAGATATTGTTTAGGTAGACTCAACTAAATCCAATTATTATTATTTTTTAATCAGAAAGCAAGAAATTTAAAATTAGCCAGATGCGGTGGCTGGCGCCTGTAATCCCAGCTACTCGGGAGTCTGAGGCAGGAGAATCGCTTGAACCCAGGAGATGAAGGTTGCAGTGAGCAAAGATCATGTCGTTGCACTCCAGCCTGGGCAGTGAGAGTGAAACTCAGACTCAAAAAGAAAAAAAAAAAAGAAAAGAAAGAAAGAGTTTTAACTACCAGTCTGAAATGGTTTTTGTTGAGTAACTTCTGGTATAGCATTTTGAACTTCCATTAAAATATGGTACACAGGCCGGGCACGGTGGCTCAAGCCTGTAATCCCAGCACTTTGGGAGGCCGAGACGGGCGGATCACGAGGTCAGGAGATCGAGACCATCCTGGCTAACACGGTGAAACCCCGTCTCTACTAAAAAAATACAAAAAACTAGCCGGGCGAGGTGGCGGGCGCCTATAGTCCCAGCTACTCGGGAGGCTGAGGCAGGAGAATGGCGTGAACCTGGGAGGCGGAGCTTGCAGTGAGCTGAGATCCGGCCACTGCACTCCAATCTGGGCGACAGAGCGAAACTCTGTCTCAAAAAAAAAAAAAAAAAAAAAAAAAATATATATATATATATATATAGTACACAACAACAGACTAAAACAAAAAAAAAACAGTACCACCAGGAAAATCTAGTATTAGGGATAATTTCAACTTAATGTAAGTCCAAGAGAATTACAAACAAAATGAGCCTAACTGAAGAGGATAAGGAAAGACTGTCTTCCTGCTCCAGTATTATTTTCCAGGTCTGATATACAAGACCTGGGCCATGGAGAAGACTGAGCAGCTGTTCCTGGTCTGCATGTGTGGACTTTGGAGACACTCATGATGCTATCAGTCTTTCCTCACCTTCACTGCACCTCTTCAACCAGCTCCTTTCTTTCAAAATTCATTTGGAGGCTGCAGTCACCATAAAATAAACTGATCAGAAAAGTCAGTGGAGGTCTGGAAGTAATGCTTTTAGTTCTAAAAAATTAGCCTGCTCAGATTCAATCAAAGACAAAGCATCTTATACAGCAACAGCTCAGCCCACGCTCCTCACTCCACACTGTCTACTTAATATCGCTCTCCTTGCATGTCCTGCTGACATAGTGAGTCCAGAGTGGACTCACAGTCTTCCTCCTAGAACACACATGCTCTCTCCCAACAAAAGGCAATGTCACTCACCCAGGTAATTAACCTACAGGTTGCTGGTGGTTCTTACTTATCCTTCTCCCTCATTCATATCCAAGTCTGTCATTTCTGCCTCTTACTCATTTGTCAAAAGCATTCATTACTCCCCATCACCACACTACTTCCAGCCTTCACCCTCTCTTCTTTTTAGGAGTAGTTGTATGATGGTACCTCTTTTAAATTTTATTTTATTTTTTTTGAGACAGAGTCTCATTCTGTCGCCCAGGCTGGAATGCAGTGGTGCAATCTCAGTTCACTGCGACCTCCACGTCTGGGGTTCAAGAGATTCTCCTGCTTCAGCCTCCCAAGTAGCTAGGATATTAGAGGCATGCACCACCATGCCCAAATAATTTTTGTATTTTTAGTAGAGACGAGGTTTCACCATGTTGGCCACGCTGGTCTCAAACGCCTGGCATCGAGGGATCACCCACCTTAGCTCCCAAAGTGCTGGGATTATAGGCAAGAGTCACTGTGGTTACTTTTTTTAAAATTTTACTTTAAATTCTGGGATACATGTGCAGAATGTATAGGTTTCTTACATAGGTATATATGTGCCTTGGTGGTTTGCTGCACCTACCAACCCATCATCTAGGTTTCAAGCCCCACATGCATTAGGTATTTGTCCTAATGCTCTCCCTCCCCTTGACCCCTACCCACCGATGGGCCCCATTGTGTGCTGTCCCCTCCCTGTGTCTATGTTTTCTCATTGCTCAACTCACACTTTTGAGTGAGAACATGTGGTGTTTGGTTTTCTGTTCCTGTGCTAGTTTGCTGAGGATCATGGCTTCTAGCTTCATCCATGTCTCTGCAAAAGACACGATCTCATTCATCTTTATGGCTGCATAGTATTCCATGGTATATATGTACCACATTTTCTTTATCTAGTCTGTTATTGATGGGCATTTGGGTTGGTTCCAAGTCTTTGCTATTGTAAATAATACAGCCATAAACATACGAGTGCATGTGTCTTTACAGTACAGTGATTTATATTCCTTTGGGTGTATCCCCAGTGATAGGATTGCTGGGTCAAATGGTATTTCTGGTCCTAGATTCTTGAGGAATCACCACACTGTCTTCGACAATGGTTGAACTAATGTATATTTCCACCAGCAGTGTAAAAGTGTTCCTATTTCTCCACCGCTTCGCCAGCATCTATTTCTTGACTTTTTAATAATTGCCATTCTGACTGACATGAGATGGTATCTCACTGTGGTTTTGGTTTGCATTCTCTAATGATCAGTGATGATGAGCTTTTTTTCATGTTTGTTGGCTGCATAAATGTTGTCCTTTGAGAAGTGTCTGTTCATATCCTTTGCCCACTTTTTGATAGGGTTGTTTTTTTCTTGTAAATTTATTTAAGTTACTTGTAGAATCTGGATATTAGATTGTCAGATGGGTAGATTGCAAAAATTTTCTCCCATTCTGTAGGTTGCCTGTTCACTCTGATGCTAGTTTCTTTTGCTGTGCAGAAGCTCTTTAGTTTAGTTAGATCCCGTTTGTCAATTTTGGCTTTTGTTGCCATTGTTTTGGTGTTTTTGTCATGAAGTCTTTGCCCATGCCTATGTCCTGAATGACATTGCCTAGGTTTTCTTCTAGGGTTTTTGTGGTTTTGGGTTTTACATTTAAGTCTTTAATCCGTCTTGAGTTAATTATTATATGAGGTGTAACCATGGTTACTTTTGTGTGTCCACTTGCCTGGGCCACAGTGTGCACAGACATTTGGTCAAACAACTCTGGGTGTCTCTGTGAGGGTGATTCTGGGTGAGATTCATGTTTCAATAGGCATATTCACCAAAGCAGATTGCTCTCCCTCCTGTGAGTGGACCTCATCCAATCAGTTGATGGCCTGAATAGAACAAAAAGCCCAACCGTTTTGTGAGTAAGAGAGAATTCCTCCTGCCTGAATGCCCTGGATAGGACATCGGCCTTTTCCTGCATTAGGACTCAAAATGAAACCTCGGCTCTTCTTGGATCTCAAGCCTACAGGCCTTTGGCCTGGAACTTACACCATTGGTTTTCCTGGTTCTTGGGCTTTGGGACTCAGACTGGAGCTACCTGCTCAGCACTACTGTGTCTCCAGCTTGTCAACTGCAGATCTTGGGACTTGCCAGCCCCTATAATCACACGAGCTAACTCCTTGGAAGAAATTTCTTTCTCTCTGTCTCTCTCTATACACACACACACACACACACACACACACACACACACACACACAGAGATGTATACATCCTATTGGTTCTGTTTCTCAGTAGAAAACTGACAAATACGAATAACCCCCTAATCATTTCCTCTGGGTCACTGCCTCCCCTCCATATTCCATTTTCCACAGAGCATCCAGGGTGATCTCAGACTACACATCTGATCATGGCACCACCCTGCCTAAAATCCTCTAAAGGCTTTTTATTCATCTTAGGAAAACACCCCAAATCCTCAACAAAGGCTGCATGGTCTGCCCAACGGCGCCCCTGCACTTGGCTTTAGCCACTGTAGGCTTCTTTTCATTCAAATGCCCTAAACTCTTTCCTGTCTCTGCGGCTTTGTACATTCAATTTCTCTGCCTGAAATAGTTTTTCTTCCACCATTTATGATGCTAATTCTAATTCATCCTTTATTGCCTCCACTCGAGGAAATTTCCACAAGTTTCCCAACCTGCAATTCTAGAACAATGGTCCCGTTATATGTCACACCCTGCATTTTCCTCCGTGACCATGCGTGTTGCTAAAGGTTGCTTATGTAATGGTTTGTTCGATGTCTATTCCACCACTGCTCTGCAATTCCATACCCGTGCGGGTATCTGCAATGCTTGCAGGAATTACACATAGGAAGCCCTCTAGCAATATTTGTTAACAAAAATGAATGAATATTTTATTTGCAATGAACCTATATAAATATAGTTCTTTTGTTTTTTCTTTTGAGACAAAGTCTTGCACTGTTGCCCAGGCTGGAGTACAGTGGTGCGATCTCGGCTCACTGCAACCTCCACTTCCCGGGTTCAAGCAATTCTCCTGCCTCAGCCTCCCGAGTGGCTGAGCTTACATTACAGGCGCCTGCCACCACACCCGACTAATATATATATATATATATTTTTTTTTTTTTTTGTATTTTTACTAGAGATGGAGTTTTACCATGTTGGTCGGACTAATCTCGAACTCCTGACCTTGTGATCTGCCCGCCTTGACCTCTCACAGTGCTGTGATTACAGGTGTGAGCCACCATGCCCGGCCAAACCTATATAAATAAAATAACATGAGTAAATATAAAAGCATGGATATACACAATTTTTTGTAAAAAAAGAAAAAAAAAAGGCAAAATCATTTAAGTACCAGAGCATACTCCAAACTGCTATGGCTGTCCCTTAATACCAGACAATTTTTGTGTGTAAATTTAGTTTGTGAAAGTGCAATACTTTATTTTAAAAACCTGAATTAGCATTTTAATGCATAATAATATGTGATCTCTAATAACTAGGTTGCAATATAAAAATGATTTAATTTCTTCATATAATATAATGGGTGCCAGTGGGATTGTGTAAGGGAGATGGAGGTACCTGTGGAACCAGGAAGGGGAGAGAGACAGTAAGTAAGGGAAACGTCAGCAGAACTAATAAAGCACGATCCTCAAGTGCTTCCAGAAAACTCAAGGGAGATGCCAGCACAGGGTCTCAGAGCTGACTGGGTAGGTTTGAAGCGGAGCTGGACTGTGCTATCAGTTTAGGGGCATGAATTCATGAAATAGGATCTTTAATATCACTGAATTTGTACTCAGAGTCATGGGGAAATTTGGATTCCATGTGTAAAATACCTGGCACATTACAGCTGACTACATTTTAGTTTAATCACTTTTGGTTTCATTTTTTGTGTTTTGTTGTTATTGTTGTTGTTTTGTCAATTAAAAACAAAACAAAAATGACTTAGTTTAGGTTAAATTTCACTTAGAGTAGATTAAAATGATGCTTCCTTTACAGCTCAGATCTGAGTTGTATCATTACATTTTTTTCCTAAGCCTGGGAATATCTTGAGTCATGTATCTTCCACCCCTAGTTAACTGTTTTTTTTGTTTTGTTTTGTTTTGTTTTTGTTTTTTTGAGATGGAGTCTCACTCTGTCACCCAGGCTGGAGTGCAGTGGTGTGATCTCGGCTCACTGCAGCCCCCACCTCCCAGGTTCAAGTGATTCTCCTGCCTCAGCCTCCCAAGAAACTGGGATTACAGGCATGCACCACTGCATCCAGCTAATTTTTGTATTTTTAGTAGAGACGGGGTTTTGCCATATTGGCCAGGCTGGTCTGGAACTCCTGACCTCAAGTGATAGTTTGATCACTTTTAAATGACCTCAATGATTCCATTATTTTCACTGGAGAAGGCTAATAAGCCAGACATTTGTACCTAAATTCCTCTTTATATTGACTTCTACCTGGATCCTATTTTCAAACTTTACTGTAAGAAACAGCTGAGAAGTTTGTAGAAATACCAGCTCCGGGGCCCAGCCCTCCCCCAGAGTCTTTCGTTCAGTGGGTTTGAGGTGGGATACAAAAATCGGATTTCAACAAGCTCAAGGAGTTTCTGATGTAGATGGCCCACTGGCCACAGTTTGAGAAACGCTGATGTTGAACCTGTGAACAGACCTGTGGTAACTGTGCTTTAAAACTACTGCATGGCCGGGCGCAGTGGCTCAAGCCTGTAATCCCAGCACTTTGGGAGGCTGAGACGGGCGGATCACAAGGTCAGGAGATCGAGACCATCCTGGCTAACACGGTGAAACCCCGTCTCTACTAAAAAAATACAAAAAACTAGCCGGGCGAGGTGGTGGGCGCCTGTAGTCCCAGTTACTCGGGAGGCTGAGGCAGGAGAATGGTGTAAATCCAGGAGGCGGAGCTTGCAGTGAACTGAGATCCGGCCACTGCACTCCAGCCTGGGCGACAGAGCGAGACTCCGTCCCCCCCAAAAAAACTACTGCATATGGTTGATATGGTTTGACTGTGCTCCCACCCAAATCTCATCTTGAACTGTAGTTCCCATGATCTCCATGTGTCATGGGAGGTACCCAGTGGGAAGGAACTGAATCATGGGGCTGGATTTTTCCCATGCTGTTCTCGTGATAGTGGATAAGTCTCTCGAGACCTGATGATTTTATAAATGGGTGTTCCCCTGCACAAGCTCTCTTGCCTGCCACCATGTAAGACATGCCTTTGTTCCTCCTTTGCTGTCTGCCATGATTGTGAGGCCTCCCCAGCCGTGTGGAACTGTGAGTCCATTAAACCTCTTTTTCTTTATATATCACCCGGTCTTGAGTATGTCTTTATTAGCAGCGTGAGAACAGACTAATACAATGGGATACTAAGGTGTTAAACCATAAATAAATAAATAAATAAATAAATAAATAAATAAATAAATAAATAAAATAGACTTCAAGAAAACACAAAAGCCTCTGAGTAGTGAAATTCTTACCCATCTTAATTTCTTTAGTACTTTTCTATATTCCTTGACTTTTATGTTGAGATGCACTTTTTTTTAACTTTTATTTTTAAGTTTAGGGGTACAAATACAGGTTTGTTACATAGGTAAACTTGTGTCATGGGGGTTCATTATACAGATTATTTATCACCCACATATTAAGCCTAGTACCCATTAGTTATCTTTCCTGATCCTCTCCCTCCTTCCACCGTCCATCCTCTGATAGACCCCAGTGTGTGTTGTTTCCCTCTTTGTGTCTGTGTGTTCTCATCATTTAGCTCCCACTTGTAAGTAAGAACATGTAGTATTTGGTTTTCTGGCCCTGTGTTAGTTTGCTAAGGATAATGGCCTCCCAGCTCCATCCATGTCCCTGCAAAGGACATGATGTCATTCATTTTTATGGCTGCATAGTATTCCATGGTATTTTCTTTATCCAGTCTATCATTGATGGGTATTTAGGATGATTCCATGTCTCTCCTATTGTGAATAGGAGATGCACATTTTTAAAACCAGGAAGAAATGTTTTAAAAATGATTAGTAGCTGGACATGGTGGCACATGCCTGTAGTCCTAGCTACTCAGGAGGCTGAGGCAGGAGGATTGCTTGGGCTCTGGAATTTGAATGTAGCCTGGGCAGCATAGCGAGACCCTGTGTCTAAAAATTAATTCATTAATTAAAACATAACAATGAGTATATGCTGTCTTGGTTTTAGTCTATGGTTCACTCATACCAGTGGACCAGAATGAAACAGAAAATATTTGAAGAAAATACACTAAAATATTAAAGGTAGTAATAGGTTTCGGCGGAGAAAAAGATCCTTTTCTTGCTTTACTTTTTAGCTCTTTACTCGCCTTTTTGGTGGAAGAACATTAACTTTATCTTTAAAATATAATACGGATGTTTTCTATCCAAAGTTATCATCCATTCTCAAACCATTTCACTTTGCACCCTGAAAGAAGGGTGCTTTCATCTTGAACTTCCCAGCCTACAGAGCTGGGAGAATACATTTCTATTCTTTATAAATTACCCAGTCTGTGGTGTTCTGTTATAGTAGCACAAATGGACTAACACAATGTAATTCACCACATTCGCAGAATAGAGGAGCAAAACATTCAATTATCTCAGTACCTGAAAATAAAGCTCTTGATAAAAGTCAATACTAGGAAGGCACAGTGGCTCATGCTTGTAATCCCAGTACTTTGGGAGGCCGAGGCAGGTGACTTACTTGAGGTCAGGAGTCCGAGACCAGCCTGGCCAACGGGTGGAGGTTGCAGTGAGCCAAGATCTAGCCTCTGCGCTCCAGCCTGGGCAACAGATTGAGACTCCATCTCAAAAAAAAAAAAAAAAAAAAAGTCAATACTGGGTCACAGATAAAACTCAATTATCCATCAACAACAGAATGCACAAACTAATTATGGTCTATTCACACAATGGAATGCTACTCAGTGATAAAAAGAACAAACAACAGACACGTGTTAGAACATGAATGAGTTGCGAAAATATTATTTATGGTGATTGAAAGAAGCTAGACACAAAAAAGTACATATTGTAAGATTTCATATGAAGTTTAAGAATATGTCACACTAATCTCTGCTGTTGGAAATCAGGACAGAAGTTGCATGTATGGCATGGGCACTGGCGAGAAAAGGGCAGAAGATAATTTTCTGAGATAATGCAACTATCTTATATCTTGATGTGAATGGGAGTCACATTTGTGTGTGTGCATAGACATATCGCCAGCTGTACACTTAAGATTTATGCATTTTAACGTGTATAAATCATAACTCACTAAAGTATTAAAAAATGTATACGGATATATTATCCCCCTCATGCCCATCTCCCTTCCTGCTTTATTTTTCTGTTTCACACCTACCCTATTCTGAGTTACTACATTATTTCTTACATGATTTTTACATTGTCTGTCTTCCCTAGTAGAATGTAACTTCTCTGAAGGCAGGACTTTGTTTGGTTCATTGCTGGATTTCAGTGATGAGAACATTATCATATATTAGACCGTTAAAAATATTCGCTGAGGGAATAGAAGGTATCCATATTTTATGCCTTATAGTTATTTATTTATTTATTTGTTTGTTTATTTATTTATTTATTTATTTTTGAGATGGAGTTTTGCTCTTGTTACCCAGGCTAGAGTGCAATGGCACAATCTCGGCTCACTGCAACCTCTGCTTCCTAGGTTCGAGCATTTCTCCTGCCTCAGCCTCCCAAGTAGCTGGGATTACGGGCATGTGCCACCATGCCCAGCTAACTTTTGTATTTTTTCAGTAGAGACGGGATTTCACCATGTTGTTTAGGCTAGTCTCGAACTCCTGACCTCAAGTGATTCACCCACCTCGGCCTCCCAAAGTGCTGGTATTACAGATGTGAGCCACTGCGCCTGGCCATATGCCTTATGGTTCTGAATTGTAATTAAAAGCTTTCTTTCCCATTAAGGGAATGGCCAACAAACGGAGGAAACAGTGGCTTTCCCCTCCCCTCACTGCACTCCAGTCTGGGCGACAGTGCGAGACTCTGTCTCAAAAAAAAAAAAAAAAAAAAAAAGAAAGAAAGAAAAGAAATAGAAGCTAAAATTTTCTTATTTGAGACATACATATATAGCACGAAAATTTAGCAGGAAACCATGGTTGTTCAGAATCCAAAACAATAAAAAAAGAGGGGGTGGGATATTTTATCAATTTTACATAAAATTGCTGCTCCACGGTGAGGACAAAAAGCCAAACCCCTTTCAGTCACTTTTCTCCTTGCTTTTCACTTCTCTACAGACAATGCATCCTCTTAGTGCCTGTTCCCAGGGCTGACTGGCCCTGCTGCCCTGCCCCTAGGGTGCTACTGAACTTCAGAGAAAATTTTTACAGTGCCCTGTCAAAGTCAAATAAAAATATACAGATGAGGCTGGGCGTGGTGGCTCACACCTGCAATCCCAGCACTTTGGTAGGCCGAGGCAGGTGGATCACCTGAAGTCAGGAGTTTGAGACCAGCCTGGTCAACATGGTGAAACCCCATCTCTACTAAAAACACAAAAATGAGCCAGGCATGGTGGTGGGCACCTGTAGCCCCAGCTACTTGGGAGGCTGAGGCAGGAGAATTGCTTGAACCCGGGAGGTGGACGTTACAGAGTCAGGATCATGCTACTGCACTCCAGACTGGTGACGGAGCGAGACTCCGTCTCAAAATCTATCTGTCTGTCTGTCTGTCTATCTATCTATCTATCTATCTATCTATCTATCTATCTATCTTTCTTTCTTCACACACACACACACACACACACACACACACACACACACGATTCTCTAAGCAAAGCATCTTGTTTGGGAAAACAGAATTGCAATTGAGGGCATACACACAGATGGAGGAGGTCTTCAGTATGCTTGAAGAACAAAGGGAAGATTGGAGGTTTTATGAGAAAGCGTGCAATGTTAGGTATTGTTTTGGAAGAAAGCTCATTGGCACTAGAGTTCTGAGGAGCTGGCAAGCCCTGACTGATGAGTGACAACAGTAGGTAAAACTAGTCTTAGGGTGGTCATAGCAGGTCGTTTCAGCAGCTACCAGGTGAAACTTACCGGGTTACAGCAGGTCGTTTCAGCAGCTGGGCTTGGAGATGATTCCTGAAGCAGGTGCTATGTGCCTTGAGTGCTTCCCCCCCAGGTCCCTTGACTCTGATGTAGTTGGGTATGACAAAAATAACTCAATTTCTATAATCAATTCTCACAGCACTGGCTCAGTGTCCTCTGACATGCTCCCTCACCCCCCACCACCCTCCTCCCTCCTGCCGCAACCTAGGCATGAAGAGAGCAAATCAAAGACTCTTGGCACCAAGCTTCACTGCCCAGAATGCTCAGGGCAGCAACTGGAAAGTGTCGTGGCAGGAGGATGATGTGCGAGGGACCTCAGCCCCTGAGTGACAGTGCAGGGTGAACGTCGGAGTAACTCAGGACCATTCATTGCCTTTCAGTGCGGGTCTGTCTGATGATTTACATAGAAAAGGGAGCATGGAGCGAGAGGTACTGATCTGATTCTGATGACAGACACTGGAAAACTCAGAAAATGAAAAGAGGAAAACACATGTTTAAAAATGACTCTTGTGCCGGACAGGATGGCTCATGCCTGTAATCCCAGCACTTTGGGAGGCTGAGGCAGGCAGATCGCTTGAGGTCAGGAGTTCGAGGCCAGCCTGGCCAACATGGTGAAAACCCATCTCTACTAAAAATACAAAAACTAGCTGGGCATGGTGGCGGGCACCTGTAGTCCCAGCTACTCAGGAGGCTGAGGTAGGAGAATCACTTGTACCTGAGAGGCGGAGGTTGTGCAGTGAGCCAAGATCACACTGCTGCACTCCAGCCTGGATGACAGAGAGAGATTCCATCTCAGAAAAAAATTTACAAAAGACTCTTTCTGTAAAGAATGCCAGTTGCAGTCATTCATGTGGACACGCAGCCATTTCACTAATCACCGTGCAGCATATTAACAATAGTCCACCTCACCACATATGTGTCACAGTAAGTGCTTTTAATTGGACAATGTGTACTCTGTCTTTCTGTATCACAGTTTATAACTCATGTAGCCTAACCTAGCCTATCTGCCCACGGGTTGAAAGAATCTCATGGAACGTTGGTCCCATGAATTTTTTTGTCCCCAGTAAAAATCGGAATGCTGGGAAGCTCTGGGCTTTCCACAGTTTGGAACGAAATTCCTGTTACCTCCTTTTGTTTACAAGTCTCTCTCCATGGCCGTCATAGCCACCACTACTGTGCTTCCATCTGTTAGGATTCAGGATAACTTTGAGCGGTAAGATGGTCAGGCCAGTGCTTCAACAAGCAATTATTTGGGAATGTTTCTTTCTCATTAATCAAGAAGCCAGGCACAGGAAGTTCTGCTCTCTGATGTGCTTCCATTATCCACCAATTAAGGGGATTATAAACTATCCCTCACTGACTCAGTTGTATGACAACGATAGGTTCCAGATTTCCCAGAAGTTCTGATTTCAAATATTCTGTCTCCCAATGTTTCGCTCAGAAAATAGGGTTTCTGTACTCAGGGTTCGTGACTGCCCAGCTGCGTGTTACCCGAGTAATGATGCCTGAGACAACAATGAAGTTTGTGTGCAGTGGTGGACAAAGTGCTCTGGAGTACTGTTCAATGTTAAGCTTTCTTTAGAGAGGAGAGCAAGATGGTGGTGTCACTAGACATGGCTCCAGACCACCGTGATGGCCGACATCATGGAAGTTGGTCACCCTCTGCAATCAGGAACCAAACCTTCACACACAGACTTGGCTGAATGGATTCGATTGCGGTTTCAAGATGTTTGCGCCGGGCGCGGTGGCTCAAGCCTGTAATCCCAGCACTTTGGGAGGCCGAGACGGGCGGATCATGAGGTCAGGAGATCGAGACCATCCTGGCTAACACGGTGAAACCCCATCTCTACTAAAAAATACAAAAAACTAGCCGGGCGAGGTGGCGGGTGCCTGTAGTCCCAGCTACTCGGGAGGCTGAGGCAGGAGAATGGCGTAAACCCGGGAGGCGGAGCTTGCAGTGAGCCGAGATCGCGCCACTGCACTCCAGTCTGGGCGACAGAGCCAGACTCCTCCGTCTCAAAAAAAAAAAAAAAAAAAAAAAAGATGTTTGCTCTTTCCAAACAAAGAAATGATTGAGAAATTATGGTTCCTTATGAAAATAATAGACAACACTTTTTTTTTAAGAGACAGTATCTTGCTCTGTTGCCCAGGCTGGAGTGCAGTGGTACAACCACAGCGCACTGTAACCTCAGACTCCTGGGTTCAAACAAACCTCCTACATAGCTGAGACTGCAGGTGCACATGCACACCACCATGCCTGGCTAATTTATTTATATTTTGTGTAGAGATGGGGTCTTGGTATGTTGCATAAGCTGGTCTTGGACACCCAGCCTCAATGGATCCTCCCACTGTGGCCTCCAAAACCACTGGGATTATAGGAGTGAGCCACCACACCCGACCAACAGGCAACAATTTAAAATGATGATTATATTAGTTTTCTATTGATACTGCAACAAATCACCATGAATTTATCGTTTAAAACAACTCAAAGTTATTACCTTCAATTCCGGAGGTCAGAAGTCCAAAAGAAGTCGGTAGGGCTGTATGCCTCCTGGAATCTCTAAGAATCAATCCATCTGCTTGCTTTTCCAGTTTTCACACACAGCCCCCGTTACTCAGCCCTTGGTCTCCACCTCACTCTGATCTCTGCTTCCACTGTCACAGCTCCTCAGCTTCTCCCACCTCCTTTTTTCTCTCATAAGAACCATTGTAATTACATCAGGTGCACTTGGGTAATCCAAGATCATCTCTGCATCTCAACTGCTTTATTTAACCACATTTGCAAAGTCTCTCTTGCCGCAAGGTGACATATTCCTGGGGGTGAAGGGAAACAGGTGATTGTTCTGCTGACCACAATGATCCTGACACTGTGCCATCACACAGAAGACCATTCCTGATAGGATGTTAATTGAAGGAAATTATACAATTGAAATTATTATGTGGCAGATAAAAATGTACACATGGAATACAAAATCAAAATTAAATGCAATGCCGGGTCCAGTGGCTCACACCTGTAATCCCAGCACTTTGGGAGGCCAAGGTGGGCAGATCACCTGAGGTCAGGAGTTCGAGACCAGCCTGGGCAATGTGGTGAAACCCCATCTCTGCTAAAACTGCAAAAACTAGCTGGGCTTGATGGGCGCCTGTAATCCCAGCTAGTCAGGAGTCTGAGACACGAGAATTGCTTGAATCCAGGAGGTGGAGGTTGCAGTGAGCCAAGATTGCGCCACTGCATTTCAGCTTGGGCAACAGAGCAAGACTCTGTCTCAAAAATAATAATAATAGTAAAAAATAAATGTGAAAAAAGTTCATTTTTTTAATGGTATATTCTGGAGAAAAACAAGATGTGACATTTATCAGAACACACACAGACAGTAGTTAAAAATGGAAAAATAGTACATATGTTTTATTTATCTCAAGAATTAATTAAAAGTCTTATTTCCCTTCCTAATTTATAATGAAATGGGAAATAAACAAATGAATGAAAGCAAAGTCAAGATTGGTTCAGTCAAATGACAGAATAGTTATCACTTCAATTTTACCTTCATGATTCAGTCAATAAATAAAGATAGCATAGTTATTCCCAATATTAAAAGCGAAAGATAAGGTAAAATATAAAGCTAGAGACCTGCCTCTGTGTTGATTCTTTAGAAATTCAGTGTTCATAGTGCAAATGTAATTGTTATCAATTCTTATAACAGTTTTATTAAGCTGTAATTCACATACCATAAAATTCACGTTTATAAGAGTGTGCAATCTGGGCGTGGTGGCTCACCCTGTAATCCCAGCACTTTGGGAGGCTGAGGCGGTTGGATCACCTGAGGTCAGGAGTTCAAGACCACCTGAGCAACATGGCGAAACCCCGTCTCTACTAAAAATAAAACAATTAGCCGGGCATGGTGGCGGGGGCTTGTAATCCCAGCTACTGGGGAGGTTGAGGCAAGAGAATCCCTTGAACCCAGGAGGTAGAGGTTGCAGTGAGCTGAGATTATGCCACTGTACTTTAGCCTGGGCAACAGAGCAAGACTCCATCTCAAAAAGAAAAAAAAGTGGCCGGGCGCGGTGGCTCAAACCTGTAATGCCAGCACTTTGGGAGGCTGAGATGGGCGGATCACAAGGTCAGGAGATCGAGACCATCCTGGCGAACACGGTGAAACCCCGTCTCTACTAAAAAATACAAAAAAACTAGCTGGGCGAGGTGGCGGGCACCTGTAATCCCTGCTACTCGGGAGGCTGAGGCAGGAGAATGGCGTAAACCCGGGAGGTGGAGCTTGCAGTGAGCCGAGATCCGGCCACTGCACTCCAGCCTGGGCAACAGAGCAAGACTCTGTCTCAAAAAAAAAAAAAAAAGTGTGCAACTCCTGGTTCTGAGTACATACACAGGGTCATTCAAGCATCACCACTGTCTAATTTTATGACATTCCATCATCCCCTAAAAAACAATACCCATTAGCAGTCACCCCTCATTTTCTCCTTCTACCAAATCCCTGGCAACTACAAATCTTTCTGTCTCTATGAATTTATGTATTCTGGACATTTAACATAAATGGAACCATACAATATGTGATCATTTTGACTGGCTTCTCTTGCTTAGCATGTTTTCATGGTGCATTCATGTTGAGGCGTGAATCTGTATTTTATTCTTTTTTAGGGCCCAGTAATATTCTAGTGTGTGCATGTATCTCCTTGTATTTATCCATTCACCTATTGATGGACATTTGAGGTATGTCTACTTTTTGGCTATTACACATAATGCTGCTATGAACATTCGTATACAAGTTTCTGTGTGACATAGTTTTCATTTCTCTTGGGTATATACCTAGGAGTGGAAATGGTAGGTCGCATGGGAACTTTATGATTAACATCTTGAGATGTTACGGCCATCAAACTGTTTTTGGCCATCATACGGCCAAACTGTTTTCCAACCTGACTGCACCATTTTACAACTCCACCACTGATATACTTCAGATATTGGTCCCTGCCGACTCTCATGTTGAATTGTAATCCCCAGTGTTGGATGCGGGGTCTGCTGGGAGGTGTCTGGGTCATGGGGGCAGATCCTTCATGGCTTGGTGCTATCTTTGCTGTAGTGAGTTCTTGTGAGATATGGTCATTTAAAAGTGTGTAGCATCTCCCCGCTCTTTTGCTCTTGCTTTTGCCAAGTGACATGCCTCATCCCCTTTCACCTTCCACCATAATTTTAAGCTTCCTGAGGCCTCCCCAGAAGCTGAGTAGATGCCCAGCACCATGCTTCCTGTACAGCCTGTAGAACTGTGAGCCGATGAAACCTCTGTTTTGTTTGTAAATTACCCAGTATAATATATTTCTTTGTAGCAAACCAAGAACTGCCTAATACAATCACCAATGTTTGTGGGGCCCAATTTTTAGACATCCAGCCTTGCTAACACTTATTATTGTCCAGGTTTTTTGTTTGTTTGTTTTTGTTTTTGTTTTTTGAGACAGAGTCTCACTCTTGTTGCTCAGGCTGGAGTGCAGTGGCACAATCTCGGCTCACTGCAACCTCTGCCTCCTGGGTTCAAGTGATTCTCCCGCCTCAGCCTCCCAAGTTGCTGAGATTACAGGCGCCCACCACTATGCTCGGCTAATTTTTGTATTTTAGTAGAGACGTGGTTTCACCATGTTGGTCAGGCTGGTCTCAACCTCTTGACCGGAGGTGATCCACCTGCCTCGGCCTCCGAAAGTGCTGGGATTATAGGCGTGAGCCACCGTGCCTGGGCTATTGTCTAGTTTTTAAAATTACAGACACCCTAGTGGGTGTAAAATGATATCTCATTATGACTTTGATTTGCATTCCTGTAATCATAATGAGGTTGAAACATCTTTTCATGTGGTTATTGGCCATTTGCAAATTTTTTTTGGAGAAATAGCTATTCAACTATTTCTTAGTTATTTTTCTTTTTATTGTTGAGTTGTAAGACTTCCTTATATATTCTGAATACAAGCCCTTTATCAGATATATGATTTACAAATATTTTTTCACTCTGTGAATATGTTATTAATTTTTTTAAAACCAAACACACTCTATGTTTGCTTATTTGAGATTACAACAATGCCAGAAAAAGTTCCTCTGGATATAGCTCCTTTCACACCGGCATTTTTCTCTCCGTTTCTTTCCTTCTGGTTTGAAGTTCAATGTTACCATTCTAAAGTTATTCAACATGTGATTGCCAAAAATATTACCTTGACATTGAATGTATAGTTCATTTCTCTATAAACTACTTGTCCTTTTTATCTTGCACTGCAGTTTTCATTGCCTTTTATCTATAAACAACCCAAAATAAAGCGTTTTCCAATAAGTGCTCTCATCTCTTGTGTCTTACTCATAAAATCGAGGCTAATATTCCATCTTGTAGCTCCAGGTAATTCCCACAGGCTGCTCCTGTCAAAATTCAGAATAACCAGGGATGAACTTCCTGCTCTATTTAAGGGCTGCTTTTTTCTTCTTTCCTGCTGTCAGGACTGGCTGCTGTGCTTTTCAAACATGACAATCATTTTAGGAGCCATAATCCTTAATTGTGTAAGGGATCATCTCCATCTAGGCTGTCTCAGAATTTTAATAACCCAGAAGTTTATATAAAAGGGAACATCAACCAAAGTAATTGTCCTGGAATAAAATAGACATTGCTCTTCTATGACTCGGATTATCTTTCCTTTTAGAGGGTATTGCTTTTGCTTTCTTTCTTTTCCTTCTTTTTCTGTCTGTGTTCATTCCCCTCTCCATCTTCAGGAAGCCATTGACATGTCATCAACTCACACCACCTCTTTCTTTTAGCTTCTTCCTTGAAGCTTTTTCTATGAGAAGACAACCTTAACCTGACCTGAGTTTTTCATTCAGCTTTTAATGTAATTTTCACTCTTTGGGTCTTTCTTAAAACCTAAACTTTTAGCATTTGAGATCCTCTTCCAACACTCTTAGAAGGCATTTGGATAAAATGTTTTTCAGGGCAAAATACATTCTTACTCTGAAATAGGTGTTCTGTATATCTTTTGGGGATCGTGCAGCATGGGATAGTATTATTTGGTAAGGCCAGGAAAGAGTGTTTGTGCTGCAAAATCTGTTAATAGTTTAGGTTAATATCTCAATTTTTTTTTTTTTAAATAGGGTCTCACTCTGTCACCCAGGCTGGCATGCAGTGGCATGATCACAGCTCACTGCAGCCTTGACCTCTTGGGCTCAAGCCATCCTCCCACCTCAGGTGCCCAAGTAGCTGGGGCAGTGGGTGTGCACCACACAATGGCTAATTTTTAAATAATTTTTTGTAGAGATGGGGGTCTTACCATGTTGCCCAGGCTAGTCTTGACCTCCTGGGCTCAAGTATCCTCCCACCTTGGCCTCCCGAAGTGCTGTGCTACAGGCATAAGCCAATGTGCCCAGCCTCAAACTGTTACTAAAGATTTTGAGGACTTTTCTTTGGCGGGGGTGGGGAAGCCTTGAAAGCTTATATAGTTGATTTCATTTTCCTTTCTACCTGACTCTCATTCATTTAAAATTACCTGGAAATTCAATTGTGGCTTATGAATTTGATTAGCTAAATGATCAATTAGATAATAAAGCAGATTATTGGATATCCACATAATGGATTACTCGATCTCTAGTAAATAGAGCAATATGAAATAATGCTTATGTTAATGGAGAAAGCAGTTATAGGTTCGATGTGATTGTAACTATACAAATAAAAATGTTCTTAATACTGAAAGGAAGTACACCAAAGTACTAATATAAATAAGAGTGCACATTGTTCTTTCTGCTTGTCAGTAATTTCCAAGTGTTCTGCAAATTCAGATTTCATCGATTCTAAGATGCACTTTTAGGTCAGATGCAGCGGCTCACACATGTAATCCCAGCACTTTGGGAGGCTGAGGTGGGTGAATCACTCGAGGACAGGAGTTCGAGACCAGCCTGGCCAACATGGCGTAACCCCATCTCTACTAAAAATACAGAAATTAGCTGGGCATGGTGGCACACACATGTAATCCCAGCTACTTGGGAGGCTGAGACAGAAGAATCGCTTGAACTTGGAAGGTGGAGGCTGCAGTGAGCCGAGGTTGCACCACTGCACTCTAGCCTGGGTGACAGAGCGAGACTCTGACTCAGAATAAATAGATAAATAAATAAATAAGATGCACTTCTGCACATTTTAGTATCTCTGAGATTGAGATGTACCTTGTAATTTCTCTCATTCATGCAGCAACTGTAACACAGTTATCATTGTGTGTGGATGAGCATCAAAAGTGCCAAACTCTGCGTCTGTGCCAGCCACTTGGAAGGCTATCCCAGTCAAGAGTGGAACGCTCATTTAACAAGTGCTGCATCAACAACGCCCTTGTTGGCATAGAGGACAAGATCTTTTGCAAAACACAAATCTTGATGATTTCATGTCAAAACTCATTTAGAGGAATTTGACTACAAGCTGAAGTTTTAGTAATACGCTAACCAATTTGTTTTGTTTGTATTTCTTTGAGCATCTGTGTGCCTCATGTATGCAGAAGAGTGATGTATAATTAATTTCTTTAACGTCAGCAAAAATAAGCCTACAAGAGTTTTTTTGTTTAAAATGTCCTTTAAAAAACTTTTAACTGATAAGAAAGCATAGGCAATTTATGTACATACACATATATGCATATATATGTGTACACATATACATGTACATGCGTGCACACACACATATATATATATATTCTTTTCTTGAGACAGGGTTTCACTCCCATCACCCAGGTTGGAGTGAAGTGGTACAATCGCAGCCCATGCAATCTCTGCCTCCTGGGCTCAAGTGATCCTCCCACCTCAGCCTCCCAAGTAGCTGGTACCACAGGTGCATGTGCCATGTGCCCAGCTAGTTTTTATATTTTTTGCAGAGACAGGTTTTTGTCATGTTGCCCAGGCTGGTCTCAAACTCTAGGGCTCAAGCAGTCCTCCTGCCTCAGCCTTTCAAAGTGCTGGGATTTACAGGCATGAGCCACCACAGCTGGCCATAGGGAAGTAATATATTTTGAAAGCATATTTTCTTCCTTAGCATTATATAAACTAATGGTGTGTACAGTCTACTGCATCTTAGGTTTGGCTGCATATAACACACTCCAAATAACAGTGGTTTCAATGAAATGGAAAAATATTTTTCTCTCCCACAACTGTTTGTGGGTGAGTGATCTGGGATTGGTATAGGAAGTACTTGACAAAGTCACCTCGAGATTTGGGCTCCTTCAATCATGTCACTTACTCATTTCTAGGGTGTTCCTCTTATCCATGTGGCTTGCCATCACATTTGTGCTCCTAGTGGTAGGAAAAACAAGGCGAAAAAAAGGAACATGCCCTCTCCCTTCAGCATACACCCCAGAAGCTACACACATCACTTCCTTACATAACACATGAGTCTAGGCACATAGACCCACCCAGCTAGCTGCAAGGGAGGCTGGGAAATGTCTCCATTCTACCTTAGAGGTCAGGAAACATTTTCTATAAAAGGCCAGTGAGTAAATATTTTAAGCTTTGCAGGACGCAGGACATCTCCATTGAATATTCTTTTTTGTTTGCTTGTTTCTAAACATCCCCTTACGAATCTAAAAACACTCTTAGCTTGTGGGCTATACAAAAATAGGAAACAAGCTGGGTTTGACCCACAGGACAGTGTGTCAGTCCTTGTTCTAGACTGTCGTGTGTACACATATAGAGCTAGAGTTCCATTCTTTTTCTTTTTCTTTTTTTTTTTTCTTTTTGAGATGGAGTCCCACTCTGTTGCCCAGGCTGGAGTGCAGTGGCGTGATCTCAGGTTCAAGCTATTCTCCAGCCTCAGCCTCCCAAGTACCTGGGATTACAGGTGCCCGCCACCACACTCAGGTAATTTTTGTACTTTTTAGTAGAGACAGGGTTTTGCCATATTGGCCAGGCTAGTCTCGAACTCCTGACTTCAGGTGATCCACCTGCCACGGCCTCCCAGAGTGCTAGAATTACACGTGTGAGCCACCGCACCTGGCCTTTAACAACTGTATTTAATGAGCACATATTACTAGTTAAATATCAACATTTTAGAGAATAAAAATGTATTAATAACTTAGACTTTCTATTCACAAGCCATTGTTCTTAATGGAATATGATTTATAGTATAGTGATACATTACAAATAAAATAACTGCTAAAAGTTTAAAGCTAGCCAGGCACAGTGACTCACTCCTGTAATCCCAGCACTTTGGGAGTCCGAGGCAGATAGATCATGAGGTCAGGCATTTGAGACCAGCCTGGCCAACATAGTGAAACCCCGTGTCTACTAAAAATACAAAAAATTAGCCAGACGTGGTGGCAGGCTCCTGTAATGCCAGCTACTCGGGAGGCTGAGGCAGAAGAATCGCCTGAATCTGGGAGGTGGAGGTTGCAGTGAGCCGAGACCACGTCATTGCACTCCAGCCCAGGTAAAAGTGCAAGACTCCGTCTCAAAAAAAAAAAACGTTCAAAGCTGTCACCTCACACCAAATAGGTTACTATCGGAACTCTTGTGCTCTGGCAGCGATGTTAAACGGTGCAGTTGCTGTGGAAAATAATATGGCAGTTTCTTAAACAATTTAACACAGAAATTACTATACGATCCAGCAATTTCACTTCTGGGTATACCCAAAAGAATTGAAAGCAGAGTCTTGAAGAGATATCTGTACACTCATATTCATAGCAGTACTATCTCTAATAGCCAAAAAGTGGAAGAAAGCAAGTGTCCATTAATGACTGAATGGGTAAGCAAATGTACTGCACAGATACAATGGAATATTATTCAACCTTAAAAGGGTGATATAGGCCAGGCATGGTGGCTCACACCTGTAATCCCAGCATTTTGGGAGGCCAAGGCGGGTCACGAGGTCAGGAGATTGAGACCATCCTGGCTAACACAGTGAAACCCCGTCTCTACTAAAAAATACAAAAAGTTAGCCGGGCATGGTGGTGGGCGCCTGTAGTCCCAGCAACTCAGGAGGCTGAGGCAGGAGAATGCCGTGAACCTGGGAGGCAGAGCTTGCAGTGAGCCCAGATCCTGCCACTGCACTCCAGCCTGGGCGACAGAGCGAGACTCTGTCTCAAAAAAAAAAAAGGGTGATATATATGCTATATCCTTTTAAGGGTGACATAATATTCTGATACATGCTACAAATGGATGACTCTGAAGACATTATGCTAAGAGAAATGAGCCAGCCACAAAAGGACCAATACTGTATTATTCTACTCGTATGAAGTTCCTAGAGTGGTCAAACTCATAGAGACAGAAAGTACAATGGTGCTTGCCAGAAGCTGGGGAAGGGAACAGGGAGTTTACCGTTTTGCGAGATGAAAAAGATCTGGAGGTGGATGGAGGTGGTGGTTGCACAACAGCGAGAATGTGCTTAATGCCACTGAACTCTATGCTTAATGAAATTAAGGTCTTCAGCTTCATTCACATTCTCAATAAACTAACACAAGAACAGAAAGCCAAACACCACATGTTCTCACTCGTAAATGTGAGTTGAACAATGAGAACACATGGACACTGGGAGATGAACATCACATACCAGGGCCTGTCGGGGGGTTGGAGGCTAGGGGAGGGATAGCATTAGGAGAAATACCTAATTAGGAGAAATACCTAATTGGGTGCAGCAAACCACCATGGCATGTGTATAACTATGTAACAAAACTGTAGCTTCTGCACATGTATCCCAGAACTTAAAGTATAATAAAATAAAATAAAAAACATTGACCGGGCACAGTGGCTCATGCCTGTAATCCCAGCACTTTGGGAGGCCGAGGCAGGCAGATCACCTGAGGTCAGGAGTTCGAGACCAGCCTGACCAACATGGAGAACCCCATCTCTACTAAAAATACAAAATTAGCTGGGCATGGTGGCGCATGCCTGTAATCTCAGCTACTTGGGAGGCTGAGGTAGGAGAATGCTTGAACCCAGGAGGTGAAGGTTGTAGTGAGCCGAGATCATGCCATTAAACTCCAGCCTGGGCAACAAGGGCAGAACTCCGTTTTAAAAAAAAAAAAATTAAGATAATAGATTTTAGGTCATGTGTATTTAACCACAATTAAAAAAGAAAATTCAGACCTTAAAATCACTGAGTTTAATTCCTATATAACATTTGATTTTGCATTTATAACAGTTCAGTATTAGATAAAGAAATTACTGCCGGGCATGGTGGCTCAAGCCTGTAATCCCAGCACTTTGGGAGGCCGAGACGGGCGGATCATGAGGTCAGGAGATCGAGACCATACTGGCTAACACGGTGAAACCCCGTCTCTACTAAAAAAAAAATAAAAAAAACTAGCTGGGCGAGGTGGCGGGCGCCTGTAGTCCCAGCTACTCAGGAGGCTGAGGCAGGAGAATGGCGTAAACCCGGGAGGCGGAGCTTGCAGTGAGCTGAGATCCGGCCACTGCACTCCAGCCTGGGTGACAGAGCGAGACTCCGTCTCAAAAAAAAAAAAAAAAAAAAGAAATTACTTCTTGTTGATTTTTGTTTTTCAATTATGTGCAGGAATTAGTTGTAATTTCTCATCATTGGTTTAAAGGTAAAGTCCTCAAAAACGAAGAAAAGAATTTCCTAATCAGTGGTTCTCCACAGCAGGCCTGCCCTGGGCTTTGTGGGGGAAATCAGGTTGGGAGAGTTTAAATTGTCACAGCAACAGGGAGGGTCGCTGGCATTGGCGGGCAGGGATCAGGAATTTGAGAACTTCTGCAATTCAGGGAGAGTCTTGTCCAGCCGAGATTGTGCCTGTCTCTCAGGACTTGCATGGAGATGAAAACCTGCTGATGACTCTCTGAGCTCAACTTGGATAAAGATGTTACCAAAAATGGGGTCTTGATCCAGACCCCAAGAGAGTGTTCTTTGATCTGGCACAGGAAGGAATTCAAGGCAAGTCGCAGAGCACAGTGAAAGAAGCGAGTTTATTAGAAACTTACAGAGAAAGGCACCCTCGGAAAGGAAGCAGAGGAAAGCCCTGGCTTTAGGTCTTTCTTGCACGGGGAACTTGCCTATGTAAACACTAAGTTGTGTCCACGTGTGGGTGACCAGGCATCATGACAAATGTATTACTCTGTTCATTCAAAGAGAACCAGCCTTGGCTGGGTGCGGTGGCTGATGCCTGTAATCCCAGCACTTTGGGAGGCAGAGGCGGGTGGATCACCTGAAGTCAGGAGTTCAACACCAGCCGGGCCAACATGGTGAAACCCCGTCTCTACTAAAAATAGAAAAATTAGCCAGACGTGGTGGTACGTGCCTGTAATCCCAGCTACTCAGGCGGCTAAGGCAGGAGAATTGCTTGAACCTGGGAGGCAGAGGTTGCAGTGAACCGAGATCGCACCACTGTACTCCAGCTTGGGTGACAAGAGCGAAACTCTGTCTCAAAAAAGAAAAAGAAAAACTAGCCTTAACTGTCTAGGTGTGTGAGTGTATCAAAGCATACCAATTATTACCTAGAAAGCATATATTTTTATGGGTTTGGGGACATCTGGATTTTCTGATGCTGTAGGAGTTTGTCCTTGTAGGAATTACCAACCTGCTTTCTTAGCTGTAGGCGTCTTGGAACCATGAGTTATGCCTGGCAAGAAATGTGCCTGGCTAGTTTAAAGATGGAGGTTTTCTTAAGATGGTGTCACCCTGGCTCTCCTTGGCTCCTGCTTCCCTAACATACCTGTAAACCAAATTATTATTTTTTGCACATTTTTATACATTGAATTTTCTAGGACTGCAGTGACCATATTTGAGGGATGTTTAAAATTTGTTTTGGAACTTTGCCAAGAGTGGTTCACCATTTGGGCAAATCACAGGACTGATTGCGACGGCAATGCAACATACGTGAATCTGGCTGTACCTGCAGCGGTCACACTCATGGTGGGCCTACGGGGAGGGACAGGCATCGCATGGCATTATCTCTGCTATTGTCGTCACGTGCAAATATTTACATAGGAAAGGCTTATTATTTCAGTTATTCTCTTATTATTTGTTTTGCTCTTTGGATCTAATGTAGAGAACCTATAATTAATCTGAGAGTCATTTCAGATAGGATATAATCACTAATTGAAATCCCTGAAAAATTAGAAGATTACTTGGAAAGGTGAGTCCAAAGCCAGCTGAGGTTAGAGACGGAACAGCTGGAGATCCTTCAGAAGCCCGCGGTCTTCCTTGACCAGCTATATACTATGCGTTTTCCTCGTTCCTGAATTCTTGCTGTTGATGAAGTTCTTCAGGGCTAAGAAGGGAAAAGGGGTCGCTTGAAGGCAGTTGTGGCTTTATAAGATAATTGTAGTCAGGAGTATTGAGAGAGAAACAGAGAGAGAGAAAGAGTAAAGAGAAAAAGATTTATGTTAAAGAATTGGCTCTTGCAACTGCAGGACTGGCAGGTCTGAAATCTACAGGGCAGGCCAGCAGGCTGGAAGATTTGTTGCAGCTGGAGTCCAAGGGCAGCCTGGAGGCAGAATTCCTCCCCTTTCCTGGACCTCAGTCTTTTTCTCTTAAGGCCTTCTGGTGATTGGATGAGTCCCATGCCTGTGATAGAGGATAATCTGCTTTACTAAAAGTGGACCGATTTAAATGTGAATCATATCTAAAACACCGCTTTACAGCAACATCTAGACTCATGTTTGATGAAACATCTGGGTATCACAGCTTAACCAAGTTGACACAAAAATTAGCCATCACAATAACCAAACAGAGCTTGAAGTACAGGTGTGAAGGTAGATGTGGGTCCCTGGAGGTGGGAACGCCTCTTCCTCTGAGCTGGAGACAGCAAGCCTAGAAGGTCTCAGTGAGCAGAGGAAAGTGGCCTCTTTGAACCTGACTGGAGGTTAACATTCAGCCAGGATTGGCATAGAGACCGTATTTCCAGTTTTCCTTGTAGCACGGCAGAGTGCCCCAAAAGCTAGGTGTCCAGCTCCCCAGTCTTCATCTCCTGGTGTTTTGATCAAGGTGTTGGGGACGGTTAGTGGCCAGTCGCTCCCAGCAGGCACAGATTCCAGAGAAGGCCCAGTCCTCTTCTTTCTACCTGAGACACAGCCCTTGGATTTAGTGGAAGAGGATTAAGCCCTAGTCTTGGGAGATTGCAAACTCCCCTAGGAGGCACGTGGCAGCAGAGAGCCCAGTGGAGGATGAAAGCTCTCCAAGAGGGTCCCAGAGGACTCACACTGACACCAGAGAAGAAACAAGGGACAGGGAGAAAAGGTTAGATTCTGAATGGAAAAAAAAAACGGAGACTGAGACCTTCTCAAAGGAGTCACCAACACTGTTTTTTGTTTTTGAGGTGGAGTCTCACTCTTTCGCCCAGGCTGGAGTGCACTGTCGCGATCTCTGCTCACTGCAACCTCCGCCTCCCAGGCTCAAGCGATTCTCCTGCCTCAGCCTCCCAAGTAACTGGGACTACAGGCGTGTGCCAACACACCTGGCTAATTTTTGTATTTTTAGTAGAGATGGGGTTTCACCATATTGGCCAGACTAGTCTCAAACTCCTGATCTTGTGATCCGCGCACCTCGGCCTCCCGAAGTGCTGGGATTACAGGCATAAGCTGCTGCTCCTGGCCAAAGAGTCAGCAACATTTTAACCATATCACATAACGTGGTTGTAAAAGGCCTTGGTATTGCTTTATTTCTTAGGAGAAAAGTAGAATGGAAGAGAAGAGAATTGTTGAGCATTGACTGTCTACCAGTTGCTATGTCAAGCACTTTACATTGTATTATTTCAATTCAATCTTTAATTCTACCTTGTTAGGTAAGTAGGATTATTAATCCAGTTTATGAAGAAATTAAGCTTAAATAGTTTGACCAAGGTCACAGAACAAGTAGGTGGAAGGGCTCAAACTCAGATGCAGAACATCTTATTATGAGGTTTATGTTTCTGATCTGGTACCAGGCAAGTCCCAAAATTGGGGCTTAGCCTGGGAGGATTCTTGGCTTTGCCCAGGAAAAAAATTCAAGCATGAGCCAGTGGTGTTAGACAGCAACGTTTATGGAAGTGGCAGGGTACAGCAACAGCAGAGGGACTGCTGTTCACAGACCAGGACTACCCTACAGGCAGTGTGCCCGGAGTAGTAGCTCAAAGGCAGTTCTGCAGTCCTATTTATACTCACTTTTAATTACATTCAAATTAAGGGGCAGCTTATGCAGAAATTTCCAGGAAAAGGATGGTAACAAGCCAGGAGCAGTGACTCACGCCTGTAATCCCAGCACTTTGGGAGGCCGAGGTGGCTGGATCACCTTAGATCAGAAGGTCGAGACCACCCTGACCAACACGGTGAAACCCCGTCTGTACTAAAAATACAACAATTAGCCAGGCGTAGTGGTGTGTGCTGTAGTCCCAGCTATGTGGGAGGCTGAGACAGGTGAATGCTTGAACCCAGGAGATGGAGGTTGCAGTGAACCAAGATCGCGCCCCTGCCCTGCAGCCTGGGAGACAAAGCGAGACTCCGTCTCAAAAAAAAAAAAAAAAAAAAAAAAAAAATGGTGATTTCTGGGTCCTCAGGTCTTTGGCATAGAAAGGGGTAACTTTCAGGTGTTGCCATGGCAATGGTAAACTGACATGGCCCACTGGTGGGTGTGTCTTATGGAAAGCTGCTTCCCACTGCACCCTATTTTAGCTAGTCCTCAAATTGATCCAGTGTCCGAGTCCTATCTCCTACCTCACTTCTAAGCCCTGTCCTAGGCTTCTTTCCAGTAAGAGGAAGATGTGGCTTGTGGTGTTATGTCATACATTGGTTTTCGTCCATGGTTACCGATTCATAACTCCCATAGCCCTTGTTGCAAGTCTTTAGTTATGAGATCGGCTGTGTTAGGCCTCAGGCACAGACCTCCAGAAACAGAATCTCTCTCCTGCCCTCTGTTCACCCGCCCAAGGCAGGACTCTAAGAGTCCCCTAACCTTCTGACTGTGGGTCTTAAGACCTTCCCATGAGAAGGTCCCACCCAGTACCCTGGGGAAAGGAACGCTGATGGCATGAAACTTTCATAAAAACCCAAGAGGACAAGGTTCAGGGAATTTCTGGATAGCTACACTTGTGCAGGTTCCTGGAGAATGGTGGGCCCAGGGAGGGCGTGGAAGCTCCGCACCCCTTGCCCCGTATTTCACCCTAGGCATCTCTTCATCTGCATCCTTCGCAATAGCCTTTATAATAAATCAGTAAATGCTAGTGTTCCCCTGAGTTCTATGAGCCGCTCCAGCACATCAGCTGAGTCTCAACAGGAGATCATGGGAACCCTAGCTTGAAGCCGGTTGGTCAGAAGTTCTGGAGGCCAGACCTCAACTAGAGTGTGTGTTTGGGGGAGGGGGCAGTGTTGGGGACTGAGCCCTCAACTCATGGGATTTGACACTATCTCCAGGTAGATAGTGTCAGAACTGGATTAAAAGACGCCCAGGTGATGTCTGCTGCTTGGTATGTGGAGGGAAAGAAAACATTCGGTCACAGAAATCTTATTCTGTGTTGATGATTGTTGTGGTGTGAAGGTGGAAGAAAAGCACTGTGAGAGCAAGTTTTCCCTACACGAGGCCTTCCCAGGAGGCTGCACACGGAGGGAAGGATCCTGTGCAGAATTCCGGGGAGGAGGGTAGGCTGGAGCAACAACAAAAGCAGTAGAGAGACTGAGAAGGGAAAAAGAAGAGACTGATAAAGGGGGGGATTTTTAGTGGCTGCCGCAAGAGGAAAATCTGGGGAAGTGAGAGGTAGCTAAGTAGAATGTTTAGGAATTCTGCGTGCAATGCTGAATGCAACTACTAAAAGGGAAACTTACAAGAAAAACCTATGCTATTCTCAAGACTTTTGGAGTCAGACCGCAGCTACCATTGCCTTTCTGTTCCTTCTTCCTTTTCATGAAATACAGGACTAGGTCACATGGGGTCACAATGAGCGTTTGTTTCGTTTTGTTTCAGATTTTCTAAGATTTTTTTTTTTCTCTTCTCAGTGTTTTTCAGATACCTCCCTTTCTTTCCACCGTAACTTGAATTTTCTTTATCTTACAACTGCATGTTACAAAGACTTAGTTTGCCTCTCTCCTGGTTATCCTGAACGTGATCACCATATTAATATCAAATGTTGGCTGGGCACAGTGGCACATGCCTGTATACCTAGTGCTTTGGGCGGCCGAGGCAGACGAATTGCTTGAGCCCAGGAGTTCAAACTAGCCTGGGCAACATGGCAAAACCCCATCCCTAGAAAAAATACAAAAATTAGCCAGGTGTGGTGGTTTGTGCCTGTAGTCCCACGTACTTGGGAGGCTGAGATGGGAGGATCACTTGATCTCAGGAGGTGGAGGCTACAGTGAGTCGTGATTGTGCCACTGCACTCCAGCCTGCACAACAGAGTGGAATTCTATCTCTAAATATATGTGTGTGTGTAATATAAATATATAGTATATAAAATATATAACTGTATATATGTATACATGTGTGTAATATATATCAAATATATAATATGTATATGTGTATACATGTGTGTAATATATAAATGTAAAATATATGTGTGCATATACACATATATATATAGATACATATATACATACAGATATACATATAGTTTTATATTTTATATATATACATATATAGTACATATATACATATACAGTTTTATATATGTGTATATATACTGAGTGTAGTTTTATATATGTATACATTTATATATTTATATATGTATTTATATATGTATACATTTATATATTACACACATGTATATGTATATAAAACTATGTATGTATATGTAAAATATGTGTATATATGTGTGTATGTATATATAATGTAATATCTGCATATAATTCTGTCTCAAAAATTCTCAATAGCCTCGTTTAAATTCTTCAGCCTAGATCCAAGACTCTTCAGAATTGAAACCTATAAATTATTCAACAGTATCTGCCAAGACTGTGAGTGCAGATGTGCAGATCAGCTAACATCCTCTCTGACCCCATCGCCCTCTTCGTGTTCCCCACCCTACCACTCACAAGACAGTCCCACCACCACACTCCTGCTGATAGCATTTCAATCTGGAATTTCATCCCATTGCAATCCTATGCTTTTTTTCAGGACAAAAATCAAATGAAATGTTTTCTTAACTTTTTTTAGCCCATAATTAGCATGTTGTTCTCCAAATGATTATCTATTTCTCACACTTCCGTCAGTAAACAGGGTATAATTGGCTGAAAGCTCAATAAGAAGAGGCAGTTGATACATGTAACAAAATAAAAAGTGAGTTGCTCACTACTCTTGCACCCGTCAGTTATAAAATAGTGCAGGCATCTTGGTGAAGAATGACATTATTAATTTCCCAAGTGGCATTTCAATGGGGATCTGGTTCTTGCTATGAGATGCATGTCCTTGTCCTTAGATATGTTGATGGTCTTTACTAACAAGAGCTATAAGATGAATGGGACAGAAAAAGAGAGGGCTTATTTTGGTAGAATGCAGTTCTCTCCTTTGCAAAGCCAAGGGCACAACCCTCAAAAGAGTTGAATTTATGGTTATATGGGCCAGGTGCTATGGCTTGTATCTGTAATCCCAGCACTTGAAGAGACTGAGGTGGGAGGACTACACGAAGTCAGGAGTTCAAGACCAGCCTGGGCAACAGAACAAGACCATAGCTGTACAAAAATATAATTTTTAATATTAAAAAAAATAGTTATGTGGGTAAGAGGAGGAATTGGCATCTTGCTCACGGGGCCACATAAGTACTGCTAGAGTAGAGAAAAAAGCCTGGGATGGCCAAGCAGAGAAGACATAAAGACTGAGAACCCACCATACCTACCATCACTACCACCACCTCCTCCACATCTCCCTCCATCTCTGTCTCACATTGGCTTCCCCAGAGTTGTAGATCCAGGGCTAAGAGGAGTAAATGATGAAGGTGGGGATTGCACACTTCCTGGTGATACTTTCATTAAAGGATAGAGAAGAATGTGCGTCGGAGAAATTCAGTCTAATGCTATCAGCTGCAGGCTGGTTGGAAATACAGGCAAATCTCCAATGAGGTGACCAACAACTAGGGAATACGGGAAAGGAAGACTGAGCTCTTCAACAGCATGAGTTCCAAACTGAGTCTGCAGGCAGTTAATAAGATCAGTGGGTATGGCCAACGGAGAAGACAGAAACCTCACCACCACCAAAGTAGGGTTTCTTATATAAGGGGAGGACAATAAGGGGAGAGCCAGCTAGCTCTCTGTTGGTAGTTACATAAGGACGTGTCTTTTATCCTCGTGATGGTTACACTAAGTGTCAACGTGATTGGATTGAAGGATACAAAATATTGATCCTGGGTGTGTCTGTGTGGATGTTGCCAAAGAGATTAACATTTGAGTCAGTGTACTGGGAAACGCAGACCCATCCTTAATCTGGTAGGCACCATTTAATCAGTTGCCAGAGAATATTAAACAGGCAGAAAAACGTGAAAAGGAGAGAGAATGGCTAGGCCTCCCAGCCTGCGTCTTTCTCCTGTGTTGTATACTTGCTGCCTTTGAACATCGGACTCCAAGTTCTTCAGTTTTGAGACTCAGACTAGCTCTCCTTACTCCTCAGGTTGCAGATAGCCTATTGTGGGATCTTGTGATCATGTAAGTTAATACTTAATAAACTCCCATATATGTATAATATATATTGTATATAATATACATTATATATTATATATTTTGTATATAATATACATTATATATTATATATTTTGTATATAATATACATTATATATGGGAGTTATATATAATGTATATTATATATATTATATATATGTATTATATATATCAGTATCAGTTCTGTCCCTCTAGAGAATCTATATATATATATGTGCCTCTAGAGAATATATATATATCAGTTCTGTCCCTTTAGAGAATATATATATAATATATATATCAGTAATATGCATTATATATATATATGTTATATATATGTTCTGTCCCTCTAGAAACGATGAACACAGTCCCCTTCTTTGTCTCCTCTCCACATCAATACCACAATGAAACGTTCCCAAATCCTCCATCCTGGAATCCAAATGTCTCAAAAATAGAGGTATAGAGACCACATTACAGAAATTAACAGTCTCATCCTATGAATCACCAGTAAGAACATATGTAGAATATAGTTCTTAGTCCTGTGTATCAGAAGTTAAGAGATTTTTAAAAACTGGAGTGTGTAAAAAAAATTGTGTAAAGTATAAATTAGATACAAAAGTGTCTCAAAATAATTTCCTAAAGAATAAAGAAACCAACCAGGCACAGTGGCTCATGCCTATAATCTCAGCACTTTGGGAGGCTGAGGTGGGCAGATCGCTTTAACCTGAGAGTTTAAGACCAGCCTGGCAACATGATGAAAGCCCATCTCTACAAAAAAATTCAAAAATTAACTAGTTGTGATGACATGCAACTGTAGTCCCAGCTACTAGGGAGGCTGAGGTGGGAGGATTGCTTGAACCCAGGAGTTCAAGGCTGCAGTGAGCCATGACTCCACTGCACTCCAGGCTGGACAATAGAGCAAGACCTGTCTCAAAAAAAAGAATTATTTTATATATATATATATATACACACACACACATACATATATATACACACACATACACACACACACACACACACCACACACATATATATATATATATTTAGGCTGGGCGCCGTAGCTCATGCCTGTAATCCAACACTTTGGGAGGCCAAGGTGGGTAGATCACCTGAGGTCAGGAGTTCAAGACCAGCCTGGCCAACATGGTAAACTCTGTCTATACTAAAAATACAAAATATTAGCCGGACGTGGTGCTGCATGTCTGTAATCCCAGCTACTCAGGAGTCTGAGGCAGGAGAATCGCTTGAACCTGGGAGACAGAAGTTGCACTGAGCCGAGATTGCACCACTGCACTCCAGCCTGAGCAACAGAGCAGGGCTCTGTCTAAACAAACAAACAAAAAAACGAAAAAGAATATTTAAAGAAACTGATTGTCTTTAACCTGAAGGGATAGATAACTGTCTTTAGATATTTGGAGAGATGTCATGTGGAAAAATTAGACTTATTCTCTATGGTTTTAGAAAGCAAACAAGGAATAAATGTGTGAAAGTTACAGGGATACAAATTTCGTCTTAACAGTAGGGATGGACGAACTTTCAAAAAAGTAAGGATGACCTGCCCCAAAATGGATAGTACTGTCACTTGGCGTATTTGTGCAAGGACTGTATATTAATCCCTTAGGGCTGTTGTAGAGGAAAGCTCAGCATTGGAGCGAAACTGAACCAAATGGTCTCCAAGTTCCACCTCCCATTCTAAGATTTATATTTAATGATTTCTTATGTCACCCAATTTTTAACTTGGTTTCTCTTTGTTAATTCTTATGTATGTGAATCTTGTTCTCTCATTTAGTAGAAATCATCTGCCAGGAGAATGTTCTGTATATATGGTGCATAATGACAGGCATACCTAAGATATCATTACGTAATTAGGTTCCTAGGATTATTATCTTATGATCAGAAAAACACTTTTAAGAACATCTAGTGTTAGACTGGCCAACATAGGAAACCCCATCT
The DNA here is from genome assembly GCF_002776525.5 of Piliocolobus tephrosceles. Lineage (NCBI taxonomy): Eukaryota > Metazoa > Chordata > Mammalia > Primates > Cercopithecidae > Piliocolobus > Piliocolobus tephrosceles. The sequence goes on along the minus strand of NC_045442.1, from coordinate 113,779,837 downwards.
CTACTAAAAACACAAAAATTAGCTGGGCATAGTGGTGCGCCAATGTAATCCCAGCTGTTCGGAGGTGGAGGCAGGAGAATCTCTTAAACCCAGGAGAAGGAAGTTGCAGTGAGCTGAGATTGCACCACTGTACTTAAGCCTGGGTGACAGAGCAAGACTCAGTATAAAAAAAAAAAAAAAAAAAAGGAACATCTAATCTTACCCATCTTCTGATATTTAAACTTCCTGCATTATTTCTCCCAACTGATCCTCCTCTTTCCCCCACTACTTGAATACATTCATTGATGGTGAACTCACTAACTCACAGGAACTCCGTAACATTTTTAGGACAAGTTTACCACGAATTTTACTGTCTCAGTGATCTGCTACTGAATAACAAACCACAACCAGAATTAACATCTTAAAATAACAGTGATTTTTATTTCCCTGGATTGGCTAGGTGTTCCCCCACTGGTTTTGTCTGGGCTCGATTAGGTGGCTGCTTTCAACTGAGGAACGGTCTGAGCTGGAAGATCCAAGATGGCCCCACGTGCCTGACTGGCAGATGTCAATGGCTGTTGCCTAGAGCTCTTTGTTTCTCTTTCATGTGGCCTCTCATCCTCCTCCACACTAGCCTGACTTCATTGTATGTCTCAGGACAGGCTTCTAAAAAGAAAATGAAGGTGGAAACTCAACAGCCTCTTGAGACCTAAGCTCCAGGTTGCATACATCACTTCCGCCATCTTCTTTCAGTTAAACCACAAGGGTGATCCAGACACACGGGGATGAAGAAAAGACCCCACTTCTGAAAGGAAGGGATGGAAAACCCACACATATGTGTGAGGACATACATAATAGGTGGGGTGAAATGTGCAGCTGTTACACAATCTAAAGTATTTAAAGAAGGCCGGGCGTGGTGGCTCATGCCTGTAATCCCATCACTTTGAGAGGCCGAGGTGGATGGATCACCTAAGGTCAGGAGTTCAAGACCAGCGTGGCCAACATGGTGAAACCCCATCTCTACTAATAATACAAAAATTAGCCGGGTGTGGTGGTGGGCACCTGTAATCCCAGCTACTCGGGAGGCTGAGTCTGGAGAATCACTTGAACCGCGGAGGCAGAGGTTGCAGTGAGCTGAGATCACGCCACTGCACTCCAGCCTGGAGGGGACAGAACGAGACTCTGTCTCAGAATAAATAAATAAATAGAAAGAAGTAAAATAAACAAATAAATAAAGTATTCAAAGAAATTACACAGAAGTCTTCCTGCCTCGAACTCTTCCTATGGGTCCTTGAGCCTCTGTCTTGGTCTGTTTCCTATTGCTTATAACAGAATACCTGAAACTGTAATTTATAAAGAAAACGAATTATCTTTTACAGTTATGGAGGCTAAGAATCTAACATCAGGGATTAGATTGATGTTACTACATCTGGTTGATGTTGCCACATCTGGCAAGGTCTTTTTTTTAATTGAGATAAAATATACACCTATAATTTACCATATTTACTATTTCTAAGTGTACAGTTCAGTGGTAAGAAATACACTGATGGCTGTTGTGATACCTCGGTTCTTGCCTTCTTAGTTTAAAAGAATTGAAACGAGAGACCGGGCGCAGTGGCTCACATCCGTAGTCCCAGCACTTTGGGAGGCCGAGGTGGGCGGATCACTAGTCAGGAGTTTGAGACCAGCCTGGCCAATATGGTGACACCCCGTCTCTACTAAAATTACAAAAATTAACTGGGCGTGGTGGTGTGTGCCTGTAGTCCCAGCTACTCAGGAGGCTGAGGCAGAAGAATTGTTTGAACCTAGAAGGCAGAGGTTGTAGTCAGCCGAGATCGTGCCACTGCACTCCAGCCTGGGCGGCAGAGCGAGATTCCATCTCAAAAAAAGAAAAGAATTTAAACAAGAGACATACAGTGTAGGGGATGCAGCATATAGTAATTTATTGCAAAGGAAAAAGAATATTTTGAAAGTTAGGTACAGAATAGACAGCACATCCTGAGGGAGAGAGAGGATTCAGGGTGAGCTGCTCGTAAGGATGAGACAGCAGAGATCGTTACTAGGGAAAGGGAGTCTTACATGATTATTCATAAAGGGGTGGGAAGAGGTGTTGCTAGTAAGCATGTTCTGGGTGGTCTTCTGGGTGCACATGTACAGTAGCTGTACATGCGTCTTCAAATGTCACATGTCTCGTTAGCATCTTAAATCTCTACCCAGGGTGTGTTTTTTACTGTTATAATGATCAAAGGGTGAGTTTGAGGACAGGTAAAATCAAAATTTGTGTGCACTCTCGAGAGGAAAGTCCCTGCTGAAGATAACTTTGCTTGAATGAGCTCAACTGCAATGCAAATGCTGAGGCTTATTGTGTTGACGGTACAGTCACCACGGTTGCTGCGTCCCAAGAACGTGATCATTTCCTTGACAACCCATCTTGCCTCAAACGCGTTTTTTGTTTTTAGATGGAGTCTCGCTCTGTCGCCCAGGCTGGAATGGAGTGGCATTATCTCAGCTCACTGCAACCTCCGCCTTCCTGGCTCAAGCAATTCTCCTGCCTCAGCTTCTAGAGTAGCTGAGATTACAGGCACGCGCCACCATGCCCAGCTAATTTTTGTATTTTTAGGTGAGACAGGGTTTCACTACATTGGCCAGGTTGGTCTCAAACTCCTGACCTCAAGTGATCCGCCTGCCTTGGCCTCCCAAAGTGCTGAGATTACAAGCGTGAGCCACCGCACCTGGCCATGCCTCAAAAACACTTACATCCTTATTTTTCCCTTCATCCCCTTTCCCTACTCCTTCCTGGCCTCTGGTAACCACAAGTCTGCTCCCTATCTTCATGAGTTCCACTGTTTCTAGTTCCCACACATGAGTGAGAACATGAGTGTCTGCTTTTCTGTGCTTGGCTTATTTCACTTAACATTATGGCCTCTAGTTCCATCCATGTTGCTGCAAATGATAGGATTTCATTCTTTTTTATGAAATAAAAGTCCATAATGGTATTCCATTGTGTATATATACTACATTTTCTTTTTTTTTTTTTTTCTTTTCTCTCTCTCTTTTTTGTTTTTGGTTTTTTTTTTTTTTTTTTTTTTTTTTTGAGATGGAGTCTCACTCTGTCTCCCAGGCTGGAGTGCAGTGGCACGATCTTCGTTCACTGCAACCTCTGCCTCCTGGGTTCAAGAGTTCTCATGCCTCAGCCTCCCGAATCAGGTGCCTGCCCCCAACCCCCTGCTAATTTTTGTATTTTTAGTAGAGATGGGGTTTCACCATGTTGGCCAGGCTGGTCTTGAACTCTTGACCTCCAGTGATCCATCCACCTCAGCCTCCCAAATTGCTGGAATTATAGGCGTGAGCCACCGTTCCCGGACTGTGTGTATATACTACATTTTTTTCATCCGTTCATCTATTGATGGGAGGCTTCTTGCTGGTGGGGACTCCACAGAGTCCCAATGGGGCACAGGGCATCTCCTAGCCAGGGGACTGAGCACATTAACATGCTAGCTCAGGTCTTTCTTCCTTTTTTTGTAAAGCCACCAGCTCCCCTCCCATGATAATCCATTAATCCATTAATCTATGATGGATTAATCCCTTTGTGGGGGCAGAGACCTCATGATTCAGGCGCCTCTTAACGGACCTACCTCTCAGTGATGCCACGTTGGGAATTAAATTTCAACCTGAGGCCAGGCACGGTGGCTCATGCCTGTAATCCCAGCACTTTGGGAGGCCTATGCGGTGGATCACCTGAGGTCAGGAGTTTGAGATTAACCTGGCCAACATGGTGAAACCTTGTCTCTACTAAAAACACAAAAATTGGCTGGGCATGGTGGCACACACTTGTAGTCCTAGCTACTCGGGAGGTTGAAGCAGGAGAATCGCTTGAACCTGGGAAGCGGAGATTGCAGTGAGCCAAGATGGTGCCACCACACTCCAGCCTGGGTGACGCAGTGAGACTCCATCTCAAAAAAAAAAAAAAAAAAAAGAATAAATTTCAACGTGAGTTTTGGAGAAGACAAATATTCAATATTCAAACCATAGCAACCTTTAAAAACCACACTAAATAAGGCAAATCCTTTTTTCAAATAACAGCTTTTCCATTCTTTGAAGAAAATTGAAATAGGAATGCCAAGTCCTTTTTACCTTCGTTCTTTTCACCATTCCTCAACCTGACTTACTGCCTTTACTGCAGATCACAGAATAAATGCCAACTCTTACTTACTGATTCAGAAATTCTGCAGCACGGGCCCCTGCAGTGTGTTTCAACAAGCCCTCTGGGTGATTCTCATACATGTGAAAGCATGAGAACCACTGGTCTGGTTCTCTTTGCTTAATCATCTCTCCATGGTCTTTTAAAACTGTGGTTTTTATCATTCATCTGCTTGTTCTAATTGTTGCAGCAGAAAACTATGACCTGCTGCTACTTACTGAATGCTGTATAGAAGCGAAAGTTTTCTGCACTTGTTCTTAATTGTTAGCAAGGTATAAATGCAATGTTGCTATTTGATAGCAAATATCATCTCCATTTATTATGACACCAACTTTTCTTAAGGAAACTTTATTGTCAACCATGTGGTTTGGGTGACATAAATTCCATCTCTAGTCTCAGAAATGGACCCCGATTCGCACAACCAAATTAATTCACGCGGTTGTCCACAGTAATTGGCTCAAGAGCAGATATACAAACTCACTGAATCCTGTGGTGGTCGAGGGTTTCTGAAGACAGACGTTTTCCCCACTTCCACTGGTTTTAGTGGAGGAAGGACATGTTTGAAATTAGACTTCTTTTAACTAAACTGAGGAGCCTGAAACCATCACTGATCACTTTTTTAAGTCCTGAAAACACAGCCCACCCTGCAGTAGACCAGAGAGGTATGATGCAGATGACATTATTTGAGCACTGAAGCAAGCCACTCCTGAACCCTACTCTACCTATGGAACTTTCATGTGCAAGAAGAGTGACCAGCCGGGCACGTAGTAGGGATGGGGTTTCACCATGTTGGCCAGGCCGGTCTCGAACTCCTGACCTCATGATCTGCTCCACTCAGCCACCCAAAGTGCTGGAATTACAGGCATGAGCCACCGTGCTTGGCCTTAATTTGCATAATGTCTTTAAAACGCGAGAACAAATGTTTGTGACGCCCGTAGAAGTAGTAGAAGTGGTACTACTTGTAAAATTAAAGGTTAAGGATGAGAATTCTAATTTTTATTCTGTTCGTCCACGCGACTTAACCTTTATTCATATTTGTAACCTTGGATTTTAAATAGAAAGAATGTTCACGACCTGTTGCATTCAGTCACAACGAAGTAAAAACTACCTATTGTAAATCACAAGATGAATACAAATTACCATCTGCAATCAGCTAGGCTACATTCCCTATCCTGACACCTGAGGTTCATAACATCACCATGAAGTCTTTTGGTACCTTTAAAAAAAAAATGGCAGTATAACTCAATAGTGTGAAGTTGCAAAACCCATTATTTTAAGAGCATGATCCTAACATAGTAGCACAAAATAAACCCTTACCTTTCCTTTTCTGTGACACAGCTGTCATCTGGGCTTTGACCGTGGCTGTTAATTTAGTCTATGACTACTAAATTCCAGCTGAGCCAAAGAAACTGTAGTTCATTAAAGTCCATTTCTCAGTTCAAACAACTGCCAACCACACAACCTGTCCCTGCAATTAAGGAAATGTAAAGTGATCCCCCACAGAGAGGAATGAAGTCAAGTCAGAAGCTAGGCCGGCAAATCATTTTCTTCTTACAGCTTCCCAGAAAAGCTTTGGCAGAGGACATGACCAGACCATGAACTATGATAAATAGATGAAGGCTTGTTTGTATCATGCCCCTATATATTCAGCACCTGAAAGAACATTTTTCCCTGGACTATACTAGGTTCTGGATTCCGTCCAGATTTCATATACTGTCAATATCTCTGCTGCAAGCAAGTTTTATATGATCAAGAAACCCGAAGAGTTTTAGGAAGGGTCGCAACATTGGGAATATCAAGTCTACACCGCTTTACTTCTGAATTTCCTTCATTATAAATTCAAATAAGCTTCAGGCAGCTATAATTCCACTTTTCAATGCATACTCACAACTGAGCTATAAATTTCTTTGCACTCAAAGTAATTCCTTTTTTCATCTTTCAGCATGAAGAAATACGAATTCTATACACAATTATTGCAGTGTTTATTCAAAAAGTCATTTATCCTGTCTTCCTAAGAAGCAAAATTATTGTATTAAACACCACGCTGCTACCTTCCTGACAGCATTTTTACGTGTCCTTAATTTTAATACCTCTCTAGGCTGTTCGCTTGCTTGGTTTTAGGGAAAACATGAGAACCTGAATTAAGTTCACTGCCATTGATGACTCATTTTGCAATCTTGTTTAAATCAGATATTAATAATCAAATACAACGTTGTGCTCCAACAAGTCTGACAATTCAGAAGCTGTTTGGAATTCATGAAATCAATACACAAATATAGAATCATCATTGCATTGCCAAATGAAATTTAATAGGAGGGCGTTGTTTTGGATTGAGCTCCTGTACTAAGCCCCAACAAACCAGAGCAAACCAGAATGGAGTCAGTCACGCTAAGCACCACATAGTCAAACTGAACTGTAAAATGGTTTTCCAAGGAATAGGAAACTCACCGCAGCCAGTCAAAAGGAGCCCAGTCACCCTGAATAGGCATGATGAGAAAGTTCCCTCTGCCTGAACCCTAGAAGGAGAATAACTTGGAAATGACCAGTCGACTTTCTGTTCCCTGTCTCTGCTTCTTCAGCTCTGTATGCCTATAAAGCCCACCTCCTCTGCTCAGCCCACTGGAAGGTCTTTTCTGTTTCATAAATGAGAGGCTACTTAATTCATGAATTGCTAATAAAAACCAATTTGATATTTTAACAAAATATGTTGAAATTTTGATCTTCGACAGCGTGAACCCCAAACAATTTACCACCTCACAGCTTTACTAGCTCTATCTCAATCCCCCACAATCTCTCACTACTTTCATTTGTCCATCCCTACCTCCTCATCTTCCTGCCACAGTCACACACACACACTCTCAGCTGTTATTGGAGAGACTGAAGTCAAGTCAACTGAATAAGGAAATTGAATGCAAACTTAACTGGTTGATTCTTTTTTTCATCATACGTATTGTTCCCTCATCTCTGTCATACCTTTCAACTACCTACTGGGCAGAATTGATGGAAAAAATAAACATGTAGATCAATGGCATAAAATACAAAGCCCCATATAGATCCCTCTAAGTGTGGATTTCTATAGTTTCAAATTACAGAGAGAGACATCACAAAGCAAAATATAAACAGCTTGCATATGCCAAAGCACGTGTGCCCACTGCGGAGGGGGTGGGTGAGGCCCATAACTATAAGGAACAAGAGAGGAAGAAAACTTGTAGACTTGTAGGAGAAGCAGTAGATAAAAGATAAATGTCCCTATCAGATAAACAGCTCTTTGAAATTTATTTTTAAAGCATCAAGAATTTCATAGATGCAGACACTGAAAAAATGGTCATCTTAGTAATCACTGTCAATGGAATTTTTTTTTTTTTTTTTTTTTTTGAGACAGTGTCTTACTCTGTCACCCAGGCTGGAGTGCAGTGGCGCAATCCCAGCTCACTGCAACCCCTGCCTCCTGGACTCAAGCGATTCTCCTGCCTCAGCCTCCCGAGTAGTTGGGATTACAGGTGCACGCCACCATGCCCAGCTAACTTTTGTGTTTTCAGTAGAGACCGGGTTTTGTCATATTAGCCAGGCTGGTCTCAAACTCTTGACCTCAAGTGATCTGCCTGCCTCAGCCTCCCAAAGTGCTGGGATTACAGGCGTGAGCCACCATATCTGGCCATGTTAATGCGATTCTAAAGTACCATTCTATACTTTCCTGGACACCAGCATTGTATATAATTTGTTTTAGCTATGCAGCTACGTTTTTGCCAGTGGAACATCCATGAATACCACTTCCACATCTGGCTCATAAAAACTGCCTGCATACAAATCTGGGTGTCTCTTCTGCTGTGCTAGGGTGATAAAGACAAGCATGTTGACCTTGAAAGGCATATGTTAAAGACAGCATAGCCATAACATAGAAGGAGCCTAGGTCCCTGGATCCACTGCACAGAGGTGGGTAATACACCCATCCCTTTTGACTTTATGTTAACCTGCTGAGACTTCTGGATACATTGGTAGCTAGCTTTACTCTACTACCTGCTTTTAGTTGGAGGATTTCCTTTTTTTTTTTTTTTTAAGATGGAGTCTCACTCTGTTGACCAGACCAGGCTGGAGTGCAGTGGCATGATCTTGGCTCACTGCATCACTGCTACCTCTGCCTCCCAGCTTCAAGTGATTCTCATACCTCAGCCTCCCCAGTAGGTGAGATTACAAGCACCCGCCACCACACCCGGCTGAAATTTCATGTTGGCCAGCCTGTTCTCAAACTCCTAACCTCAAGTAATCCACCCGCCTCAGCCTCCCAAAGTGCTGGGATTACAGGCGTGAGCCACCATGCCTGCCCTAGTTTGAGGATTTCTAATTAGCTTTAGCAAGAAATTAGAAGGAAACAAGTTGGAACACGACAGGAAAAAAAATCTCAAGTTGCCAGGCACAGTGGCTCATGCCTGTAATCCAAGCACTTTGGGAGGCCGAGGTGGGCGGATCACAACGTCAGGAGGTCGAGACCATCCTGGCTAACACGGTGAAACCCCATCTTCTCTAAAAATACAAAAAATTCTCTGGGTGTGGTGGCGGGCACCTATAGTCCACCTACTCTGGAGGCTGAGGCAGGAGAATGGTGTGAGCCCGGGAGGTGAAGCTTGCAGTGAGCCGAGATTGCGCCACTGCACTCCAGCCTGGGCGACAGAGTGAGACTCCTTCTCAAAAAGAAGAAGAAGGAGAAAAAATCTCAAGTTAAAATATTGTAGCCCTCATACAGATAACCCTGATTCCATTCTTTCTCTTTCAATATAAACTCTTCTATTATCTGTCATCTCCCTTCTTCCTGATTAGACTTCATTTTTTCATCTAAGAAAAAAACCTCATAGGTTTGGTTTCATATTATTATATCAATAAACACTGAAAGTATCCTACCCAGTATCCAAAAGGAAAACAGAATTATTGATTGACTACTCTACAGCCAATAACAGCAGGTTTTTCGGTGGATACATGTAAACTATCTCACGTGCCAAGATCAAACCAAAGAAAAGAACGAATGAGAGCTTATGACCTTAGGATGCATTCATATGCCAAAATGTAGTTGTTGTTGTTGTTAAGACAGTCTCCCTCTGTCGCTCAGGCTGGAGTGCTGTGGTGTGATCTCAGCTCACTGCAACCTCCACCTCTCAAGGTCAAGCGATTCTTCTGCCTCAGCCTCCCAAGTAGTTGGGACTACAGGCGCCTGCCACCACGCCCAGCTAATTTTTGTATTTTTAGTAGAGACAGGGTTTCAACATGTTGGTCAGGATAGTCTTGATCTCTTGACGTCATGAGCTGCCCGCCTCAGCCTCCCAAAGTGCTGGGATTACAGGTGTGAGCCACCACACCCGGCCCAGTTGCACTTTCTTTGTGCATTTTTACAAGGGCAAAAAAGGGACAGACTCACTCCTTCCAGCCCTTTTATAAGAACACCAATCCTATCTAATCACCTTCCAAAGGCCCCGTCTTGGGCTTTATGTAACAACATAGGAGTTTTGAAGGGACTCATACATGCAAACCACAGCATTTTCCCCATCAAACTCCTTCAGAACCCTATGCCTTTGGTTAGGCTGCTGTTGCCTCTGCCTAGCACAGAAAAAAAAATTTTTTAAATAAATAAACATCTATTTATATTTTATGTAAATAAAATCTACGTAATCCCTCAAGACTCAGCTCCAGCCTGCCCTCCTTTGCAGTCTCTGCTGAGTTAATTGGCCCTCTTCCGTACTCAATAGCATATTCACAAAGCACTTGACATGTACCTTTTTAATTGCAAGTTGATTTGTCCTTTAAAAAAAAGTAACTGTAATCCCCTTGAGAGCAGGAACAACCTTTCATGCCTTCATGCCCAGAGCACAGTGTTGGCATATGGATAGTTCCTCAATAAAGTTGTTACATGGCTGAGTGAATTCTGTAGCTTGAAAGCTCTTTTGAAAAATGATGCCAAAATCACTTGTTAACCTAACCCCACACCTCAAAAGTTTTTGTTTTGCTAGAAAATAGTTGAGTAGCATGGTACTAAGATATGGTAGAAAGTAGATTTGTTTAAACTAGGTATTTTTTTCTGTTGCTGGTTACAATTTATAGTTTATCAGAAATTCTCATCAGGTGCTATGTTACAAACAAGTGTTAATAACGGAAGTATCTAGTACATACTTCTGGAATTCACCCTTCTGTTGATAGGATTCATTGACTCATTCAATCAATAAATATTTCAATACCTTGGAAGGCTGAGGCAGGCAGATCACTTGAGGTCAGAAGTTTGAGACCAGCCCAGCCAACATGATGAAATCCCATCTCTACTAAAAATACAAAAACTGAGCCAGGCATGGTGGCAGGCACCTATAATTCCAGCTACCCGGGAGCCTGAGGCAGGAGAATCACTTGAATCTGAGAAGGCAGAGGTTGCAGTGAGCTGAGATTGCGCCACGGTACTCCAGCCTGGGCAACAGGGACTCTGGCTCAAAAAAAATAAAAAATAAATCAATACCCATTCTGTGCCAAGCTGCTTTAGGTGTTGGTGATGCAACAATGAAAGAAAGGGAAATAAAAAGACCAATAGGCCTGCCCTCATTGAGTTTATGACATATACAATGGTCATATATGTAGATATGTGTTTCGTCAACTGTTACATAAAAGTTAAGTTGGAGTTAGGGGATATAGAATGCAGTGGAAGGAAGAGGGTTGCTACCTCACAGGGTAGTCAGGGAAGGCCTCTGTGACAAAGTGACATTTTGAGCAGAAACTCACAGGGAAGCAGTGCCAAGGGCATTGGCCTTGAGGCAGGAGCGTGGTTGGCATTTTCTAAGGACAGCAAGGTGTCAAGTGTGGCTGGAGCAAAATAACCAAGGACAATAAGGTAGAAGAAGATGGTTGTGCCAGTAGAGGAGAAGCAGCAGATTGCAGAGGGCTTAGCAGCCTGCATAGTTAGGACGCTGACTTACTCTGATAGTAAAAGTAGAAGTGGGGAATTACTGGAAAGCTTTGAGAAAAGGAATGACATGATTTCACTTTATTTATTATTTATTTATTTTTGAGATGGAGCTCTGCTCTGTCACCCAGGCTGGAGTGCAGTGGTGTGATCTCTGCTCACTGCAACCTCCAACTCCCAGGTTCAAGCGATTCTCCTGCCTCAGCCTCCCAAGTAGCTGGGATTACAAGCACCAATTTCACTTTAGTTTAACAAAATAATTGCTGTGTTAAGAGTAGCCTATAGGGACCCAGGGATTAATTGAGGAAACCAGTTAGGAGGTAACTACAATGATACAGACAAAAGAAAATGATGGCACAGCCCTGGACAGTGTCAGCCATGGAAGGATGAAATGTCTGTGTCTGGATATACTTTGGTTTTCATTTTGTTTTTTTAGATGAAGTCTTGCTCTGTCATGCAGGCTGGAGTGCAGTGGCATGATCTCGGCTCACTGCAACTTCCTCCACCTCCCGGGTTCAAGCGATTCTCCTGCCTCCACCTCCTAAGTAGCTAGGACTACAAGTGTGTGCCACCACGCCTGGCTAATAGTTGTATTTTTTGTAAAGACGGGGTTTCACTATGTTGACTAGGCTGGTCTCAAACTCCTGACCTCAAGTGATCCGCCCGCCTCGGCCTCCCAAAGTGCTAGGATTACAGGCCTGAGCCACCATACCTGACCACGCATCTGGATATATTTTGAAGGTCAAACCAGCAAACAGAAATATGAGAGAAAATGTCACATCAACAATGACTGCAAGGTCAGGAGACAGCAAAATAGATTTACCATTTACTGATATGTGGGAGTTTATTAATGTGTATCTTTGGGGGAAATACAATGCTTTCTTTGTTTTTGTTTCATGTTAGATTATAAGGTTATAGTTATAACTTACATGCGTAAGAATTCTGAGGACTATTTTAGGGTGCTCCTTTTCTTCCTCCAGTTCTTCCCAGTAACCAAACTCTGAAGCTTCTTTTTCAAGAGTGTCTCAAACGCTTCATCCACCATTGCCTTTTTACTCATGTTCCTTCTGTTTGGCTCTCAGGACTTCTTGCCTGGAATCATGCAACAGTCTCCTAAATCAGTCTCCAGCTTTTAGTCTTTGACCCTTCCAGTCTTTCCCACACTGACTAAAGGACAGATAGGATCGTCACCACCGGATTCAACAATCTTTGATGGCCTTCATCTGCTAAATGATGACCATGCCTCTCTGAGAGAGGCCCAGCATGTGCCCCTTGGTTTTTTGTATTTTTGTTTTTGTTTTGTTTTGTTTTGAGGCAGGGTCTTGCTCCATCACTCAGGCTGTAATGCAGTGGCACAATCTCAGCTCACTGCAACCTCTGCCTCCCGGGTTGGGGCGGTTCTCCTGCCTCAGCCTCCCAAGTAGCTGGGATTACAGGTGTGCACCACCATGCCCAGCTCATTTTTTTTATTTTTAGTAAAGACAGAGTTTCTGCATGTTGGCCAGTCTGGTCTTGAACTCCTGACCTCAAGTGATCCACCAGCCTCAGCCTCCCAAAGTGCTGAGATTACAGAGGTGAGCCACCATGCCTGGCCCACCTTGTTTTTATCTTGTATGTTCCTTGCCTCTCTTTGCACCATTCACCCTCCCAAGCCTGCTCCAGCCCCCGTACTCATTTCTAATTGTTCATGTCAAAATGTTACCAATCCTTTCATAGCCATCACTCCAATGAAGGCTTCAAGTTTCACCCAGTGAGAATAATCCTTTCCTCCCTACATATTCACAACCCTTTCGGCCTCTACTTAACATTGTGTATTAGATATTTATTTTTATGTTTCTATGTCTCCTTTTGGGTAGTGACTTACTGTATGAGAATACAGAAGGCCAGGCGTGGTGGCTCACACCTGTAATCTCAATATTTTGCCAGGTTGAGTCAGGAGGACTGCTGGAGGCCGGGAGTTGGAAACTAGCCTAGGAAACAGCGATATAAATTTTGCTGTAATTAATTTTTAAAATTGTTTTAAATAGCTGCTGTGTGATGGCACACATCTGTAGTTCCAGCTACTTAGGAGGCTGAGGTGGGAGGATCACTTGAGCCCAGGAGTTCAAGGCTGCAGTGAGCCATGATTGCGCCACTGCACTCCAGCCTGGGTGACAGAATAAAACTGGGTCTCAAAAAAAAAAAAAAAAAAAATACTGGGCCGGGTGCAGTGGCTTACACCTGTAACCCCAGCACTTTGGGAGGTTGAGGCAGGAGGTTCAGTTGAGCCCAGGAGTTCAAGACAGGCCTGGGTGACAAAGCAAGACCTCTGAGTCTACAAAAAAATTAAATTTAAATTAAAGGGTATATACCCAAAAGAATATCAATCATTCTATTACAAAGATACACATGCACACATATGTTCATTGCAGCACTATTCACAATAGCAAAGACATGGAATCAACCCAAATGTCTATCAGTGATAGACTGGATAAAGAAAATGTGGTACATGTATACCATAGAATACTATACAGCCATAAAAAGGAACGAGATCATGTCCTTTGAAGGGACATGGATGGAGCTGGAAGCCATTATCCTCAGCAAACTAATGCAGGAACAGAGAACCAAACACCACGTGTTGTCACTTGTAAGTGGGAGCTGAACAATGAGAGCACAGAGATACAGGGAGGGAAACAACACACACTGGGGCCTGTCAGGGGAGTGGGGTGGAGGGAGGGAGAGCATTAGGAAAAATAGTTAATGTATGTGACGCTTAATACCTAGGTGATGGGTTGGTGGGTGCAGCAAACCACCATGGCACACATTTACCTGTGTAACAAACCTGCACATCCTGCACATGTGCAGAACTAAAAATAAAAATTAAATTTAAAAGTTTTAGAAAACATCGAATTTGTCTTATAAACCAGACATGCAAGGGGTTTAGTAGAGTCATTCTCCTAATTGGTCCCCAGTAACTGTTTGAGGTGGGTTTTAGTAGCCAAATGCTGTTGCAATGAGAATGATCTTAATATTGAGAAAAGGTTCTGCAGGATTTGGGGTTGGCCCTCACAAAACAGTAAACATATACACATTCATTTTTCAACTGCATTTTCCCTTATATTATTATCATAGTCTGTTTAAAACAAAACTACCCAAACAATGTATTTTAAAGGTCATATTCAAATACTACCATAAATATAAGCTTCTCTAGAGTAATATTTAGAAAACATTGTAAAATAAATTAGATGTTTTGTTCCTCTGAGGCCAAGCAGGTTTTCATTTTCTTGTGCAAATAAAAAATATTGATTTTTCCTTTTTGTTTGAGGAAAAAAACAATCCTTAAAATATGCTAGGCAGACTGCTTATGTGCTACAGAAGCCAGATGTCTCAGGGCACTGAAATGGAAAAATTAGTGCTGAATCTCATAATATAAGAATATCTTAAGGGAAAAGTGACAAGTGTTGTGATTTGGAAACTTGAGGCTAGCTAGTTAGATTCTGCTTAATATCAGGGGCACCTCCAGGATTTGCTTCACTGCTTATATTAATGTTATTGGTTTCAATGTCTTTTTCTTACTAGATTGTTGCCTCTAAAGCCACGCTTTACTCCTATTAAAATTATTGGCATAGGGCCTGGTGCAGTGGCTCATGCCTGTAATCCTAGCAATTTGAGAGGCCAAGACAGGAGGATTGTTTGAGCTCAGGAGTTGGAGACCAGCCTGGGCAAGACCCTGTCTCTATTAAAATAAAATAAATAAAATAAAATAATAAAAATAAAAATACATATTTTTTTCTGCACTAGAGTATACATTTCTTAAGAGTGATATTCTATAAAATTATTGGCATAAATATGTTTGTCATTAGATTTTAAGTTCCTGGAGGGCAGGAACTGTGCTTTTTTTATACTCCCCATGGCTCTTACCATAGTGCTTTGCACTCAGCATTCATTCAAGCAATCTTCAGTTCATCTCACCCCTTGACTACTACTCCTTTCGACTTTTCTTCCTTTGCTAAAGGACACTAAAACACCCAAGTTGCTATCTATGATTCAGAACCTTGTATTACTTGTAATATAGGTTCAGAAGCTGAAACAGAGATCCAAAATAATAGTAGTTTAAACAGCCCAGGTGAAAGCTTCCCAAGACTTACTCCTCCAGTCTATCCTACCTGCACAGGTATTTCTGGGTTACTGTGTGTGGTTGTGCAGGATGTGCACTGCACAACTTTATAGAGTCCCATTCACACTGTGGTCTATGGGAATGGTGCTCACAACTGCACAGCTGTATTCAGCAGCCCTGGAGCTGCTCCATGGTGGTAAATATCCACGTTCCTTTATTTTAATATCTCCACTATTCCTAGGGAGTGTCAAGATCCATCGTGTCCCAAGATGGATGGCTGGCATGACATCCAGAGTCCACTAAGGGCATGCATACTGGAAGCTGCATGTCGCTTCCACTCACGTTTCGTTGACTAGAATTTACTCACACAGTCATGCCTTGCTAGGAGAGAGACTGAAAAATATCTTTATTCTCAGTGCCAAGTTAAAACTGAAGGGTTGAATTACTAGAAAAGTGGAGAACTGACCTGGGGGACAACTAGAAGTCTCTACTACAAGCCAGAATGCCACCTTTCATTTTGGAAAGTCGCTTTCATTTTAATTTCTGCAGTCTTTATTACGACCATCACTGCGCCTTGACTCCTGACACCCCAGTGCTTTTTCAGGCCCACTTTATTTGTTGCCTGACCTCCTGCAACAGTCTTCTAATATTTCCCTGCCTCCAATCACTCAACTCCAATCTATGACTGATGAGAAATGCCAGATAATCTGATCCAAATCCATCTCTCCATTCTTAATTTTCCTGCTCTTACACATGCTTTTGCCTGGTTCCAGCTGAACTCCTCTTTCCTCCTTGTACATTCTGTATCTTCTTACCTGTGGCTTTGTGTTTGTTTGTTGAGATGGAGTCTCACTCTGTCACCTAGGCTGGAGTGTAGTGGCACTGTCTCAGCTCACTGCAACCTCTGCCTTTCGGGTTCAAGCAATTCTCATGCCTCAGCCTCCCAAGTAGCTGGGATTACAGGTGCGTGCTACCACACCTGGCGGTTTCACCATGTTGGCCAGGCTGGTCTTGAACTCCTGACCTCAAGTGATATACCCGCCTCAGCCTCCAAAAGTGCTGGGATTACAGGCGTAAGCCACAGCACCCAGCCGACTTGTGACTTTTCTCAGACTGTTTCTTTGCCAAATTGCCTTTCTACCCTGATTCCATGTCACTGTCTTAATTACCTTTTCAGTCCCAGCTCAAAAATACCCACCCCCATCACTCATTACCTGACCCTTAGTCAGATCAGTTCTACTTGAAGTAAATATCCATATACCAAGTTTTACTTCTTATTTATGTGCAATATATATATATATTGCACATAAATATATATATA
>NC_045442.1:113762128-113762909 GCF_002776525.5 Piliocolobus tephrosceles | reverse complement strand
TGCACATAAATATATATATATATATATATATATATATATATATATATATATATGGTAAAAGGTACATATTTTAAGGATCCAATTCAATATATTTTTAATATGTGTATATACCTATTGTGGTTGGCAAAATGTTGATCCCCATGACCCTCACCTCCTAGTCACATCTGTGAACGTGTGACATTACAGGCCAAAAGGGATACTGCAGGAGTAATTAAGGTTACTAATCAGTTGACCCTAAGATAGGAATATTATTGTGGATCATCCAGAAAGGCCTGATGTAATCTCATGAGCCTTTAAAAGTTAATCTTTCTTTTTTTTATTGAGACGAAGTCTCACTGTGTCACCTAGGTTGGAGTGCAGTGGTGTGATTTCTGCTCACTGCAACCTCCGCCTCCTGGGTTCCAGTGATTCTCCTGTCTCAGACTCCCAACTAGCTGGGAGTACAGGTGCATGCCACCACACCCAGCTGATTTTTATATTTTTAGTAGAAACAGGGTTTCACTGCCTTCTCTCTCCTGCCACCTTGTGAAGAAGGTACCTATTTCCCCTTCCCCTTCTGCCATGATTATAAGTTTTCTGAGGCCTCCCCAGCCATATGGAACTGTGAGTCAATTAAACTTCTTTCCTTTATAAACTACCCAATCGTGGGTATTTCTTTATAGCAGTGTGAGAATGGACTAATACAGAGACAAAAGAAAAGAAAAGAAAAAGAAAAGGAAAAGAAAAGAAAAGAAAAGAGAAGAGAAGAGAAGAGAAGAGAAGAGAAGAGAAGAGAAGAGAA
>NC_045442.1:113747655-113762118 GCF_002776525.5 Piliocolobus tephrosceles | reverse complement strand
AAGAGAAGAGAAGAGAAGAGAAGAGAAGAGAAGAGAAGAGAAGAGAAGAGAAGAGAAGAGAAGAGTGGGGGCTGAAAGTACACAAATCCCTGCATGTGTAACAGTCCAGAGACTCCTTTCCCTGGTCTTAAAATAGTGATTGTATATCTAAGCAACCTTGAAATGAAAAGGGCTCCTGGTATATACCACAGGCAGCATTTCATTTTGGTGGAAGAAAGAAAGGTCTATTTAATAAATGCTGCTAGCATACTCTGAAATCAATGCAGGCAAAAATACAATTAGATTTCTATGCTACGCCATGAACAATCAAAATTTCAAATGAAAAGAAAGTTAGACAAGCCATAAAAGAAGAAAATAGAAAAGAGTGTACTTAGGATTTGGAGGTTCCTAGGTCTTCTAAGCAAAACATAAAACCAGGGAAAAGACTAGAATTTTGTACACAAAAATTTGAATGTCCTGTAAGACAAAAGCCATCATAAACAAAGCCAGACACATGCACCTGATGGAAAGCAACATACGTGACAAAAAACGCATGTATGTAACTGCTCTATGCACTTACAAATAATTTTAAAAAGACTCATCATCCAAGAGAATACTGTGCAAACAACATGGAAGAGCAATTCACAGGAAAAATACAAATAGTAAGACCTAAAACCATAAAAACCCTAGAAGAAAACCTAGGCAATACCACTTAGGACATAGGCATGGGCAAAGACTTCAGGACTAAAACATAAAGCAATGGCAACAGAAGCCAAAATTGACAAATGGGATCTAATTACACTAAGAAGCTTCTGCATCACAGAAGAAACTATCATCAGAGTAAACAGGCAACCTATAGAATGGGAAAAAATGTTTGTAATCTATCCATCTGACAAAGGGCTAATATCCAGAATCTACAAGGAACTTACACAAATTTACAAGAAAAAAACAAACAACCCCATCAAAAAGTGGGCAAAGGATATGAACAGACACTTCTCAAAAGAAGACATTTATGTGGCCAACAAACATATGAAAAAAAGCTCATTATCACTGGTCATTAGAGAAGTGCAAACCAAAACCACAGTGAGATACCATCTCACACCAGTTAGAATGGCGATCATTAAAATGTCAAGAAACAACAGATGCTGGAGAGGATGTGGAGAAATAGGAACATTTTTACACTGTTGATGGGAGTGTAAATTAGTTCAACCATTGTGGAAGACAGTGTGGCAATTCCTCAAGGATCTAGAGCCAGAAATACCATTTGACCCAGCAATCCTATTACTGGACATATACCCAAAGGATTAGAAATCATTCTACTATAAAGACACATGCACATGTATATTTATTGCAGCACTGTTCACAACAGTGAAGACTTGGAACCAACACAAATGCCCATCAATGATAGGCTGGATAAAGAAAATGTGGTGCATATACACCATGGAATACTATGCAGCCATAAAAAGGATGAGTTCATGTCCTTTGCAGGGACATGGATGAAGCTGGAAACCGTCATTCTCAGCTAATACAGGAATAGAAAACCAAACACTGCATGTTCTCACTCATAAGTGGGAGTTGAACAATGAAATCGACACAGGGAGGGCAACAGCACACATTGAGGCCTGTCACGGGATGGGGGACTAGGGGAGGGATAACATTAGGAGAAATACCTAATGTAGATTACGGGTTGTTGGGTGCAGCAAACCACCATGGCATGTGTATAACTAGGTAACAAACCTGCACGTTCTGCACATGTACCCCAGAACTTAAAGTATAATAAAAAAATACAAATAATACCAATAAGCACATGAAAATAGGTTCAATTTTAATAATCAAGTAAATACAAATTGGAAAAACATAAAAAGATTTACACTATTTAGTGTGAGAATATGGGGAAATGTGCTCTCATACCTGGCTGCTGGGATTAAACTGATATAGTTTTTGTGGGAGGAGTACAACTAGCAGCATCTACCAGAATCTAAAATGTGTGTTCCCCTCAATCTATTAATTTTACACTTAGGAATCTCTCGTATGCGCCTTCAGCTGCACAAAGATACAACATACTTGGGCCTGTTACTTAACCTGATACTGATTATTCCTTGGTTAAATGTTTATTACGGTAGCGTATGCCTCATTTAATTGTTATTTTCAAATGAGATAAAGAATACATGGCCTGTACATAATAAATTTCAATGAATAGATAAAAATCAAATCTTGATGTTACTATGATCCCCATTTTATTATGACACGGTTGTTTTATGTACCGATATACTATTTTTGGCCGGGTGTGATTTCTCATGCCTGTAATCCCAGCACTTTGGGAGGCTGAGGTGGGCGGATCACAAGGTCAGGAGTTTGAGACCAGCCTGGCCAATATGGTGAAACCCCATCTCTACTAAAAATACAAAATGTCCATCAATAGAGAAGTATATATTATGAAAAAGCATGTACATATACGTACATACACACACAAATCTCCAAGATGCTGTTCAAGCAAAATAGCAAAGTCACAAAATATGTATAGATTATTTCCATGTATTTATCCCTCTGTGTGTGTGTGTGTGTGTGTGTGTGTGTGTAAAGGGAAAGAATGAATGAGTATTTTATAAAGATTTAGAAGGACACCAAAGTTTTATTGATGCCCTATTTGGCAAAGGGAATAACTGAAGAGGCATTGACATTGTTTTACCCTGTGTTATTCTGTATTGTTTGAATTCTGTCCTTTCTGAATAGCCTGTAGAGGCGTCAATGTTCCCATTAAAACCAGTGAACTTGCCTCATTCAAAACCACAACAGCTGAACCCTTTGACTTCAATCAATTCTAAGCAGCTTGGTCTCTGTTTTTTTCAGATTAGAAATGATAGAAGATAATTTATAATCCATATTTTGCATAGCATTGAGAATCAAAGACATTTACATCTCGTTTTTTTATTTTAATTTTTATTATTTATTTGTTTATTTTTTTTTAATTTTTTTTTTGAGACAGAGTGTCGCTCTGTCGCCCAGGCTGGAGTGCAGTGGCCCTATCTTGGCTCACTGCAAGCTCCGCCTCCCAGGTTCACGCCATTCTCCTGCCTCAGCCTCCTGGGTAGCTGGGACTACAGGTGCCCGCCACCACACCCGGCTAATTTTTTGTATGTTTTTAGTAGAGACGGGGTTTCACTGTGTTAGCCAGGATGGTCTCCATCTCCTGACCTCGTGATCCGCCCGCCTCGGCCTCCCAAAGTGCTGGGATTACAGACGTGAGCCACCGTGCTCGGCCATATCTCATTTTTTTTAAAAAAGGGACTTAGGATAATGAGCTTAAGTTTTTTAAAAAATCATCTTATTCCTAACAATGGCAGATTAATGAAGCATTTCTGAATGAAATTATTTCATCGTATTCTGATTAAGGAACTCTGCATTTGAGAAAGCTATAAAATTTTTATATTCTTCAATTAATACTCTACATAAAAGATTCTAAAATGGCTAGCCGTACAGTGAAGGATGCGCACAGCACCCACGGCACCAACTCTCAATATCTGGCAGAGAAGATCATTTGAACTCGAATCTATGAGTCCGAGTACTGGAAAGAGCAGTGCTTTGGACTTACGGCTGAGCTTGTAGTCTGTAGAGCCATGGAATTAAGTTTTGTGGGTGGCATCTATGGTGGCAACATAAAACCAACACGCTTTCTGTGTTTAACCTTGAAGATGCTTCAAATTCAACCCGAGAAGGATATCACTGTAGAGTTTATCAAAAATGAAGATTTCAAGTATGTCCGCATGCTGGGGGCATTTTACATGAGGCTGACAGGCACTGCAGTTGATGGCTACAAGTACTTGCAGCCTTTGTATAGACTATTGAAAAATCAAGAGCCAGAACCAAAATGGAGGGTTTGAATTGATGCATGTTGATGAGTTTATTGATGAACTATTGCACAGTGAGAGAGTCTGTGATATCATTCTGCTCCGGCTGCAGAAACGCTAGGTATTAGAGGAAGCTGAGCAGCTGCAGCCTCGAGTTAGTGCTCTGGAAGAGGACATGGATGATGTGGAGTCCAGTGAAGAGGAAGAAGAGGAGGATGAGACGTCGGAAAGAGCGCCATCACCTGATCACCGCCGGAGAAGCTCCGGAGGCTTGGACTAGCCCGGTCGCTCTCCCACGCTGCGCTACAGAAGGGGAGTAGGAGTCGCTCTCCTAGAAGGCGGAATCTCCCAAAAGGAGAAACCCCGCCCCCCGCCAACAACGGCATCGGAGCAAGAGTCCAAGACGTCACCGCAGCAGGTCCCGAGATTGGCGGCACAGATCCCATTCCAAGTCCCCAGGTCATCACCGTAGTCACAGACACGGGAGATACTCAAAGTCTCCCGAAAGGTCTAAGAAGAGCCACAAGAGCTGGTGAGGAGGGCATGAGTAATGGACTCAGTTTGGTTTTAGTCCACATGGCCTCCTGTGGATGTGAGGATATCTGTCTATGTGGAAGAATTAAGATCTCCCCCAGCTAGCTATAAGAATACTTTAGTTTTTTGACAGGGCGCGGTGGTTCACGCCTGTAATCCCAGAACTTTGGGAGGCTGAGGTGGGCGGATCACAAGGTCAGGAGTTTGAGACCAGCCTGGCCAATATGGTGAAACCCCATCTCTACTAAAAATACAAAAATTAGCCAGGCCTGGTGGCAGGCGCCTGTAGTACCAGCTACTCGGGAGGCTGAGGCAGGAGAATCACTTGAACCCGGGAGGCGGAGGTTGCAGTGAGCCGAGATCATACCACTGCACTCCAGCCTGGGTGACAGAGCGAGATTCCATCTAATAATAATAATAATAATATTTTAGTTTTTTTCTTATGAAGTGTCTCAACCTTTGTTTTTGACGAAGGAGATGCTGAGTTTTGTATCTCTTTTTAGTCATAATCAACATCAGTTTTTTACCCAACTAACCTTGACTGTATTCAAACTTATGAGAGTAGAAGGGATCTGGAGGTTGGGGATATGAATGACAAGGAAAGGATGTGGCCACCTGATGATCCTTTCCCTTTTTATTAAACCAGACACACCTGTTTCCCATTTCTCTGTAGTTTAGTTTTTGGTTTGTTGTGGTTGGAACTGCTTTGAGAATCCTGGGATTTGTGCTGCTGCTATTATTCAAAGATCAAATGAGTAAAACATAGTAGCTCCTAACTTTTTTCCAGCAGCAGCAAATGGTAATAAACATGAAAATTGGTTAGCAGCAGTTTTGAAAGAACAGAATGCATTCAAATGTAAGGCTTCTTCTGGATCACTAAAGCCAGTTTCATCAAACAGTTCAACAGAGAGTGGCACTTAATACCCTTTATACAGCCCATTTTTTCATAGTTTCATGTGTTCTTGCCCACAAGCTTAAAATCCAGGTTAAGGTACCAGCCTTTATTATATAAGCATTGACAGTACCCAGGCCTAGTCAGTAGCAGTAGGGTAACAGGATTGAAAAAGATTTGATGGAGAGGAAAGTATCTAATACTAGTCATGGTTTTGACCTAAATTGCTAGACAATAGTGCCATTCACAAAGTCAGAAAACACAGCAGGAAGAGATGGCCTTTAGAGGGGCAGACAATTAGAGGATTGTGGTAGTGATGAAAATGATGCATTCAGTTTAACAAGTTTAATTTGAGACAATATGGTATAGCTAAAAAAAAAAAAGGACCATAAAGTTGGAGATAGGGACTAGATTTAACATAGCGATCGAGGCCAGAATTGACAATGTTTCAGTAATTGTGAAATCTGTCAATAAGATTCCCCAGAATGTTTATACATATCAGAAATGCACACAACAGAACCATAGGCAACACCAACACTGGTGACAGGAAGAAGTAGAGGAACATTGGAATGGCCCATTCAGAAAGACAGGAGAATTAGGAGAGAATAGGTGAAAGATCTTAGCCAAGAGTCAAGAATGCAGAAGCAAAGGAAGGACTAAAAAGCCTCCATAGACATTGACAATCAAGAGATTATTAAGATCTTTGCTAGGAGAGTTCCTTTACCTGTGCTTAACTCCCTTTAAAAGAGAAAAGTGATTGAATGACTCCCAGCAACTGTAGTCCCAGCAGGAACTGTGAAGACCAGCTGCCCTGCAGGATCCAGGTTTTCTTGGGAGGCTGTATCTAGTCATAAGGTAAACATTCTCTACATTCTATTGCCTGCTCTTGAACTGAGACTTCTGCAGCAGTATTAAAGCACTTTTTAATCTTATTTGAGCTTTCATATCCTTCAGTGATTCCTTTCATAATATCTGAGTTAATAAAAGTGGTCTGAAAGAGCGCTTTTGGTTTCTGATACAACTACATAGGACTACCTTTTAAGATTAAATATAAGCATCTCTATGTAAATGTAAAAAAAAACTATACGTAAAAATTAATAATTTGCTGACAATGGAATTCTCTAAAAGATCTTCTGTTGTGAAGATAGTAGCTCCACCACCCCCCATCTTCTCTGGGGCATGTCAGGAGAGCAAAACCCCACTCTGCCTGCCCTAACAGGGCGTCAAGCTGGCTGGAAAATATCTCACCGGGGTCTGCCTCATTTGAAATACTCACTGTCAAAAACCAGGACCAGCAGGATACCGTATATATCCTAAAGGAGACCAAGCTACAGGAAGCTCCTCTTTACGATGCTACTACTAAATGAACTGTAGCCTTCTACTTCTAATTCAGGATAAGGAAAACAGCTAAACACAGGCAATCTTTCAAACTAATAAAAGCAGAAAAACTACGGGAAAAGAAAATTTTACCAAAACTATTCTCCGTAAGTGATTCTGTCCCACAAACAAGTGAGGTAGGACTTCAGAAATTTCACCCGGTACAACTGTTATAAAACCATGAAAAGCAGCAATGCCATCAGTAACAACTAACATTTATTGGGTACTTATATTGGCCCACCTCTGTGCTACAAATTTATAGATATTACCTCGTTTGCTCCTCAGATAACTGCTTATTCCATTTTACAGATAAGGACTTTGAGGCTTAAGAAAGTTAAGTACTTTTTTCCAAATCTAAGGCAAGTTTCATTCCGAAGCCTTGGCTCTTAACCATGACACATGCCACCATTCCACCACTGAATGTGACTGAGAATCTGAGAAGACCTGTCATGAGAATCTAATAACAATTATACCCTAAGGTATTGTGTATAACTTTTATTTTGTTAGTATTTGCCAAAAGAAAAATACATAAGAAAATATTGATAGCTTTAAACTCATCCATTTAATTTACTACAAGATTATAATTGGTACTGAAACAGCTCAGCCTTAATTCCCGAAACTTTAAAATATATGTGGTAAAGGTTCTTTGCCTCTTTTAATGGGTATCCAACTAAAAATATACTTTTAAGTAAGAAAACTGAATGTTTACAAAGTTTACAAGCATCTAAAGTTAATTCACAGCAATATTTTTAAATGCTTTTTTAAAAACAAATAAAGCAAATAATAACTCCATAAGCATACTAAATAATTTGGAGTTTTCCAGGGCCAAAAATGCATCATAACTATAAACATACAACTTAACCAACATTTTCACAAACTAATGCTTTCTAAAAAGCTTTCTTACTAGCTATGCTCATACCTAACTTTTGCTACCTGTCATTGTTATTTCATACAACTTACAAACAGACAATATCAACTCTTCTTCAAAAAAATGTATTCTGAAATTTTGGACTTTCTGGAATTTCAATTCTCATAAGATGTAACACTTTTTCTTTCTTTCTTTTTTTTTTTTTTTTTGGAGACAGAGTCTCTCTGTCACCCAGGCCACATTGTAGTGGGTAATACATTTTTAATGCTATAAATTAAGTTTCTATATAAAATTTCTCATATATGTTGATTTTGGAATTGAAACAAAAAAGTAATACCAGATTTTGGAGCAAATGTTTATGCATACAAGTTACAAATAAAGTTGTAACTTGGAAAAAATGAATATTTGATGCACAAAAATCTACAGACTCCGGGATAACAACTGTTTTAAATTCATTTTTTCTTCTTGAGTACACTTAATGTAAATTAACCTTTCCATTTCCTCATTTCTTAAGATTAATTTCTGTTGCAAGGGTTTTAATAAAGTTCAGCGAAAGTTTAACTCAATAAAATCAGCTTCTGAACACATTAATTTAGCCACAAACCTATTTTAGTCAACTTATGATTAAATTAAAAATCATTCAGGCAAATTATAATTATTTTCTGTCATGCATATTTCTCAAAAACAGAAGCATATGCATTTCCCACAGTCTTGAATATATTCCTCCGTAAGAAGGGGTGTGTGTGTGTGTGTGTGTGTGTGTGTGTGTGTCTGTGGGAGGGCTTATTAAAAAAAGACACTAGAAGTTCTATTTAAGTAACAACACTACTATTAAAAAAATTTTTTTTTGACATAGGGTCTCTATTGCCCAGGCTGGAGTGCAGAGGCATGGTTACAGCTCAGTGCAGCCTCGACCTCCCAGGCTCAAGCAATCCTCCCACCTCAGCTTCTCAAGTAGCTGGAAGTACAGCTATGTGACACCATGCCTGGTTAATTTTTGTATTTTTTGTACAGAGTTTTGTCATGTTGCCCAGGCTGGCCTCCAACTCCTGGACTTAAGTCATCCACCCACCTCAGCCTCCTAAAGTGCTGAGATTACAAGAGTGACCCACCACGCCTGGCCAAAAATCTTCTAACCTACTTTCTAGTTGTATCTAGTTTATATCATGTCACCAAATTCAATACAACAAAAATACCTGACTGGATCTTACTATTGTTCTTTCTTCCCTGCTATACTACTTAAGTGAATGGTCAGATAAATTGTACAGCTATAAAATAATATTTGCTAAAAATATCTTACTGTCAGACTATGCAAATATCATTTTTCATTTTTATAAACTTAAAACTACAGTGTTCGTTTTGATAAGAAACAATGAGACATGACTGTAGGAATGTTGATTTTTTTTCTTTCAGTTCTATTGGGTACACTGAATATGGCATTTGTTAGATGTCATTCCCCACCTCTCCACCCCTTCTTGATATTTCTACCCCCCTCCCTCCGAGACAGAGTTTCGCTCTTGTCCAGGTTAGTGTACAGTGGTGTGATTTTGGCTCCCTGCAACCTCTGCCTCCCGGGTTCAAGTGATTCTCCTGCCTCAGCCTCCCAAGTAGTTGGGATTACAGGCATCTGCCACCATGCCTGGCTGATTTTTGTATTTTTAGTAGAGACAGGGTTTCACCATGTTGGCCAGGCTGGTCTCAAACTCCTGACCTCAAGTAATCCGCCCACCTCGGCCTCCCAAAGTGCTGGGATTACAGGTGTGAGCCACCGCACCCGGCCTTTCTCTATTGCAGTGTTTCTTAAAGGCTGTGGGGACGACTAAGTTGCTTGCACCAGAACTGCCTAGCACCTTGCTAAAAAATTCAGGTTTCTTAGCCCCACAGCCGCTGATGCAAAATCTCTAAAGAAAGAATTCTGAGGTCCTCAGATGATTCATAAATGATTTGATCTGAAAACTATTTTTCTACAGTCATTATCCTCAAAGTTAAATCACAAAATGTTAACTGAATTTAAGAAAAATTGTTAATTTTTTAATTGTATAAATTGAATTTAAATATGTAAGGCACGATCATTAATCAAGAAACAAAATGTATTTTTACATCAATCTCAATTTTGCATTATATATAATTTTAGCAAAGCAGGAGAAGATGGTTAAGAGTATAAAGTAATGTGGAACAGAAAGCTGCAGTTAAGAACTTTTGGGCAAAATGAAAGTATGTTAATTAATCACGGAATTTTCTAGGGTATAATCTAGGAGCACAAACGTCAATGTGAAGGTTGAGTTAATAATATGCCTGGAAATTGCATATGCATACATAATTTAGTGTTTTTTATGCACTTAAAAAGACATCAATCTTCACGTATGAGATGACAGGCATATTAATCTGGTTTTAAAAATCCAGGCAGGGCGCTGTGGCTCATGCCTGTAATCCTAGCACTTTGGGAGGCCGAAGTGGGTAGATCACTTGAGGTCAGGAGTTGGAGACCAGCCTGACCAACATGGTGAAACCCCATTTCTACTAAAACTACAAAATTAGCTGGGTGTGGAGGCACCTGCCTGTAATCTCAGCTACTTGGGAGGCCGAGGCAGGAGAATCACTTTAACCCGGGAGGCAGAGGTTGCAGTGAGCAGAGATCACACCACTGCACTCCAGCCTGGGCAACAAGAGCAAAACTCCATCTCAAAAAAAAAACCCCAATGTCTTGTTTCACAAACTCCTATGAATTAGAATGCCTTCTATTAGTAAAATACTCATGTGCAACCAAAACATTAAGAAACAAAAGCCCTGAGACATGAAAGTTAACATCACCAGAAAATGGAACAATTTAATATTCCTGCCCAAAGGTACATAATTAAATCTAATCATTAGGAAGCATCAAACGAACTCAAATGGAGGGACTGTCTATAAAACAACGACCCTGTACTGTGGAAAATGTCCAAGTCACAAAAGGTGAAGAAAAACTAAGGAACCACTCTAGACTAAAAGAGATGATAGCTAAGTGTAATTTCTGACCCTGGATTGGATCTTGACCCAGAATATACATGTGCATGCATAATACATGTCAATGAGACTGGAATAAGGTCTACCAGTTGGACAAAGGGATTGCATTATTACACCAAATATGGCCTGAGAAGCACTCTGTACTTCCATATTTGAGTCCTTGTGGACGAACTGTAACCTAGCTTAATAGGCAGACAAGATTGATAACCTAAGTAGGAGTATGCACCTGTAACAACAGCCGAGTCTTGGCCAATCCCAGCGGACGTACTTCAACCACTCACAGACTGCTAAGTGTTCAGACTGCGTTCAAATAAGACAAATGTCCATATGTAACCAATCTAGCTATTTCTGTACCTCACTTTGCCGGTTTCTGTATGTCACTTCCCTTTTTTTGTCTCTAAATTTGTTCTGACCACAGGGCATCCCTGGAGTCTGTCTGAATCTGCTGATTCGGGGGCTGCCCGATTCACGAATCGTTCATTGCTCAATTAACCTCCTTTAAATTTAATTCGGCTGAAGTTTTTCCAATAACAGTATCAATGTTGATTTCCTGATTTAGGTTATGGTACAGTGGCAAGGTAGCACGATGTCCTTGTTCTTAGGAAATAGGCACTGAAGAAATTAGGGGTTAATGTTTCAACTTATTCTCAAATGGTTCACAAAATATTATGAACAGAGAGAAAGAAAACTACAGCAAATGGGACAAAATATTAACAAGTGGGCAATTCAAGTGAAGGATTTAGAGGCGCTTTTCCTGCTATTCCTAGTAACTTTCCTGTAATTTTGAAATTATTTCAAAATAAAAAATGCCCAAAATAGTTTAAAAGCTATAACAAGAGCACACAAAAAAATCTAAAATGTTTAGAATATATTTTTAAGCTTCATATCTAAAGGAGAGACCTATGTCCATTTAAATATTTTGTAAATTTAGACTAAAACCATAAACAAACTGAATTTTAAGGTCTATTCAATGCCTTCATACTAGAAATCACAAAATTGTATTGCTTATTTTTTATTCTATCAATTATATGTTTAATCCAAATCAAAATGTATATGAAAGGTAAATACCTCTATACGTCCCATATTCATATGAAAAATATTTTAAATGTTGCCTTTTACAGTTATTTTTTTCCTTCAAGGATCTCTTAATGATTTATTGTATCGGTCTCATCAACTATAACTAATTTTGTTATGAAGTAGTTTTAGGCCAGAATTCTGTCTATTTAGTAGTGCCCAAATACGCTTATTATACACATATACGTAACAAAGAACCCATCACATCAGATTACCCACACACTGTATTTTGTTAAAGCACATATAACTATTTTGCAATATGATTTACTAACTGATCTAACCCAGTAATTTTGCTAAAGGTTTACTGCGTAGGGGAGAGAGAGGTAAGATTAGAGGAAAGATGTTAATTCCCTACAACAGGGCCTGACACACAGTGCGCATGAGACACATATTTGTGGGGAGGAAAAGGGATTATTGCAACATTTAGATCATTAGCAATATATCGCTAGAAACTATGACATAGCAGCATAATAATTAGATGGTTAAAAATATAAAGATGAGAAAATAATGCTTCTGAAAAGATGTCAAGCAACAAAAACTCTTGGTGAAAATGATTTTCTTATATTTCTAGCATGCTTTTTTAAAAAGCTAAAACTATCAAGGATGTTGCTATATTCATATCAAATTAACACTTTGAAAAATATTTTTTAAAACTTGCATATTATATAATATAGCAAGCTATAAAGCTATGAAAATAAAAAAAATCAGAATATCAAGGAATTGTCACCAAATATAATTGAAAGTTGCTAGCATCAAAATTTCTTGATCTGTGTTTCAAATGCCAAAGTCTACAGGACTGTATTCTAAAGTTCTATCTGATACAAGCCCTGACTTGGCTATTGAAAGCTATGGTGATTTACAGAGAAGCTCAAAAGAAGATGCAGTCACAGAACAGGATGTAAACCAAAAATAGAAGCACCTCGCCCGCCCCCACCAGCAATCATCTGAATGGACTTCCTCCTCAGCTAGGGCTCTTTTAAAATGTAACCTGAGAGACTTGTTCAGGCCATGACAGGAAGTGGGGGTCCGACATGCCTGATTATAATCTCCAGCATTAAAATCAACACAGACTTTAAGTCTGAAACATTTTACAACTATTCTCTCTGAAGCCTGCTACCTGGTGGCTTCATGTGCATGATAAAACTTTGGTCTCCACAACCTCCTTTTTTTTTTTTTTTTCTGAGATGGGGTCTCACTCTCACCCAGGCTGGAGTGTAGTGGCACGTTCTCAGCTCACTGCAACCTCCATCTCCGGGGTTCAAGCAATTCTCCCACCTCAGCCTCCCGAATAGTTGGGATGACAGGGGTGCACCACCACACTTGGATAATTCTTGCATTTTTAGTAGAGATGGGGTTTCATTAAGGGAAGAGACCACCCCTCATATTGTCTTACACCCAATTTCTGCCTCTAAAGAAAAAAGTAAAAACTAAAAGGCAGAAATGAAATCCACAGGCAGACAGCCCGGCAACGCGCCCTGAGCCTGGTTAAAAATGACCCCTGACCTAACCAATTATGTTATCTATAGATTCCAGACATTGCATGGAAAAGCATTGTGAAAATCCTTGTCGTGTTCTGTTCTATTCTGCTTACCAGTGAATGCAGCTCCCAGTCATATACCCCCTGCTTGCTCATTCAATCACAACCCTCTCACGCAGACTCCCCTTAGAGTTGTAAGCCCTTAAAAGGGACAGGAATTGCTCATTCGGGGAGCTCGGTTTTTGGAGACCTGAGTCTTGCCGAAGCTCCCGGCCAAATAAAGCCCTTTCCTTCTACAACTCGGTGTCTGAGGGGTTTTGTCTGCAGCTTGTCCTGCTACATCACCATGTTGGCCAGGCTGGTCTCGAACTCCCGAGTCTCCACAACCTCTTATTGCAACCCAGATATTCCTTTTTGTTGATCCCAGGTTTTTGGATAAACTCAACCAATTGTCAACCAGAAAAATTTAAAATCTACCTATAAGCTAGAATCCTCCACCCCCAGTTGTCCTGGCTTTCTGGACCAAACCAATGTGTTTCTTAAATGTATCTGACTGATGTCTCATGCCTCCCTAAAATGTATAAAACCAACCTGCACCCCAACCACTTTGGACACATGTTTTCAGGACCTCCTGAGGGCTGTGTCATGGGCCATGGTCTCTTATATTTGGCTCAGAATAAATCTCTTCAAATATTTTACAGAGTTTGACTCTTTTCTGTCAACATAAGTGCAAAGGCATTTCAAATATTTTTTCCTTTTAAAATCAAACTACTGTTTAGCACTTCATTTTCCAAACAAGTAACTGTTTACAATTGGTTGAATATAGAAGATAAACGAAATCATATGTACTTTGCATATGTTAAAGGGTCACCAAATAGTTTAACATACTCTCATTTTTATTAAAGTTAATCACAATTCCTACTTCAAGATATTCCACAACATAAGAAGAAAAAGAGTATTACAGCCACTTGAAGGCAGTACTAGTTGAATTAATGCAAATTTTAGAAATATGATTTAAAATATTTTTTGCAAGACAGGCATCTAATAAAATATGTGAAATTCTCATACTGTGTAAGCAAAGGTAAAGACTCCCTGACAAT
This sequence comes from Piliocolobus tephrosceles, assembly GCF_002776525.5. Classification (NCBI taxonomy): domain Eukaryota; kingdom Metazoa; phylum Chordata; class Mammalia; order Primates; family Cercopithecidae; genus Piliocolobus; species Piliocolobus tephrosceles. The sequence goes on along the minus strand of NC_045442.1, from coordinate 113,747,966 downwards.
TTCTTCCATATAAAAATCCAACATGAAACTGATCAAATAGAGTAAGAGCAGAATGAATGTTAGGACTTTTGAGAACTAGTAACCTAATTGCTCAACGAAACATTCAGCTGCAGAGGAAACATTACAATGTAATGTAATAAAAGAAATAACACCTTTGAAAAACCAAGTTATTTAAAGTAAAAGTTTGCAAAACTGTTCTGAACTGCAAATGTCTATGTGAAAATAATCTGTAAAGGAGGTGGTAACATAAAATCAAGTCATTTTAAAAAGTGTAATATTACATGTTGATTATAAATGGAAACAATACAGAA
>NC_045442.1:113719923-113747645 GCF_002776525.5 Piliocolobus tephrosceles | reverse complement strand
CAGAACATTCAAAGCCAAAATTACACCTAGATATCTATAGTGGGGAAGAAAATTTCCTTGTCTTTTAAAGTCACATATTTAATATTCTCTCAAAAACTGGGTTAGTAAATCAACATACTTGAATAAAGGAGGGAAATTTTTTAAAGAACCTACTTACAAATTAAGGCAGTATGAAAGTAGCTCTGGTGTTTCTTTTTTATTAAACACAAGGACAGGAACTTATTACAAGACTTTTTGCTATTCAGTGGAATTCAGAATGAAATGAGTCTATCTAACGATCATACCCCAAAATGTTTAGTTACATAAGTACCACAAAGGGATTATCATAACAGTTGTTAACGAGATAATTCTACAGTATAGAGACTTTCTCAACCAAAGTTCTGAGTACAGCATCATCATCTTCATCATTATCATCATCATCATCATTATTTTTCAGAGACAGGGTCTTGCTCTGTCACCCAAGTTTAAGTACAGTGGTACCATCATAGCTCACTGTAACCTCGAATTCCTGGGCTCTAGTGATCCCTCCCACCTCAGCCTCCCAAGTAGCTGAAACTACAGGCATGTGTCACCATGCCTGGTTAATTTTTTTTTTTTTGTATCTTTTTAAGGGATGGCGTCTTGCTATATTGCCCAGGCTGGTCTTGAACTCCTGGGCTCAAACGATCCTCCTGTCTCAACCTTCCAATGCTGGGATTATAGGTGTGAGCTACCACTCTCACCCTGAATACAACATTATAGTCAGATGTCATGTTATTTTTTTAACAGTGGGGCAAATACTTATGCTCTTCCTAGCTCCTTAAAACCTTCACAGTTGAAAAACTTATCCTCAAGTGGCTAATTTAAATAAAGAATAGATTTCCTTAGCAGTATAAGTAATTTCAACTGCCTAGAAATATTTCCAAAGAATATTTTCCAACTATGACACCTACTTGAATATATGTGTGTTTTTATGCTGCTACTTTATCTACATCAACAGTCTTACTTTAGCAAATTATATCCACGCTTCCAAAAATTGTTATTAATCATAACGCTGCCATATTTCCTGAAAAAATAGATTACGGGTTCAAAAATACCAATACATTATTAACAAGTTGTTATAATTTTGCATTTATTTTCATTTATAAATATCACATAAATATCACTGGCACGTATAATAGTAAATCATTAAACTAATTTCTAAATATTGATTTAAAAAGCTTTGAGCATGTTTCAAAAAAATTTAGTAAAAGTTTTTTTTTCCCCCAGATAATACACCTAATTATTTTCTTAATAATCAATACCTACCCAAGAGTTACTGATATTTGCACAGTTCTTGTACAAAATAGATCTGGCAGAAGAAGAACACAAATACTGGCAAATTCCACATCTCGAGTTATATTTTAAGAAACCATACAATCCATGATATTTCACAAAGTTGTTTATTCTTGTTACTAAAACTTGGACTCAGGTAATCTTGGTTATTCTGGAAAAAGCACCTTGTTTGCAGAGATCATTTAATCATCCTTTTCTACAATCACCTCTCCATGAAGCACCTTTCTTCTTTGACGTAACATATGAAAATAGAGTTGTGGAAACACTTCATTGAAAAAGAAAAAGAAAAATAAGCTATTGCTTTACAATTACTTATACTTGAATTAGTAAATGTGGCAATGTTAGAGAGTAAATACATCCCATACCACTGCTGTTCCCTGGATATATACAGAGCTCAAGAGTGTAAGAGTGCAAATGGAAGCCCACATACCACATGCCTAAATATTCTAATGCTGTAACTGTTGGGGTTTTGTTTTTACTTTTGCTTTTCATTTTTTTTTTTTTTTTTTTTTTTTACCTGAGACAGAGTCTCACTCTATTGCCCCAGCTGGAGTGCAGTGGCATGATCTCAGCTCACTGCAACCTCTCCCTCCCAGGTTCAAGCAATTCTCCTGCCTCCCAAGAAGCCGAGATTACAGGCATGCACCATCACCACACCTAATTTTTCTGTTTTTAGTAGAGATGGGATTTCACCAGGTTGGTCAGCCTGGTCTTGAACTCCTGACCTCAAATGATCCACCTGCCTCGGCCTCCCAAAGTGCTGGGATTATAGGTATGAGCCACTGTGCCTGGCCTATTTTTGCTTGTTTTTAACAAACTTAAATGCCTTGATAAAAATACCTTCATAACGACTTAGAAGACCATGTTTGAATTTAGAATGCTTAACTCTTTGGAATGCTGTACCAGAACATTCCAGCACAGGGAAAACTGGCCCACCCAGCCTCCCCTTCTCCATTCTACTGGTTGTATCCGGTACTGCAAGGGGCCTCCTGCACATGTGTGAGGATACCCAGGTGCATACGTCTAAGCTTCATCCATACCCCTCACCAACAGCTGCCCCCCGGCTATCCTGTTTTCTCAGGGGTGCGTATACTGGCACGTAGTTAACCCTCAGGACAGTGGATCGAGGAAGAAGCCTGGTTAGGGCCCAGATGCAGGCTTATTGCCATCCAGGTAGCAAATTCCATGGTCTCAGGTTTCTGGAATGTGATCTAGAAGGCAGTGGGGTGCTGTGTGGAGTGACCAGAGAAGGGCTACAACAAGGTCCTCTTAACAGAGCCTAAAGCAGAAGCTCCTCCTGGCTGGGTGTGAGGGTATTTAGTCTATTATGTAATAAACACATAAATACATATGTTATTAGGTCAGCTGGACAAATTGTCATCTGTGCAGTCAAATTTGAAGAATTATTTTGAACCAGTATGAACCAGTGTTCCAAACCAGTATTCATAGTATAAATGTTGGTGGATAAACAAATTAGTATCAGCTATAAACAATACCAGTGTAAAAATATTTCTGAATATGATGATCAGAATAATCAAACCAATGAACCTTATCACAAAACAAGCTTTGAATATCCTGCTTAGGCAACTTTGGGTAAAAATTTCTTTGTAAAACTTAGCTCAAACAGAGCAAAAATACACAATAGGTTTTATTTCTTTCTATTAAGTACTTCCCAAGAAAGGTTACCATCATATTATATATACCTAGGGGGCTAAATTTATTCAGGTCATAATTACTTAAACTCACTGACCAATTATTGTAAATACTTCCATAAAATTCGGAGTAGCTGAACAGGAGGTATGGGCTTGAGTTCAAACCCTGGCTTTATTCACCAGCTAGTGATTTTTTTTTTTTTTTTTTTTTGAGATGGAGTCTCACTCTGTCACCCAGGCTGGAGTGCAGTGGTGCGATCTCGGCTCACTACAACCTCTGCCTCCCCGGTTTAAGTGATTTTTCCTGCGTCAGCCTCTGGAGTAGTTGGGACTACAGGTGCCCACTACCATGTCTGGCTAATTTTTGTATTTTTAGTAGAGACAGGGTTTCATCATGTTGGCCAGGCTGGTCTCAAATTCCTGACCTCAAGTGATTCACCCACCTTGGCTTCCCAAAGCGCTGGGATTACAGGCATGAGCCACTACACCTGGCCGCAAGCTAGTGATTTTTAAGCAACTCACTTAACTTCTTTCATCTTAATGTAAATGAGAAATACCACTACTACTTTTGAGTACTAAGTATTCAAAAAGTACTTTTAATTAGCAAAGGATTTAATAAGCAAAGTAAAATTAATTGATTTATTACTAACATCAAGAATGCAGGGGGAGGAGGGAATTAAAAAAAAAAAAGAATGCAGTGGAAAACATGTCCTGAGGTGAGTGACCCTCTGGCCAGTGGGACTCAGTAGCTGGCAGCATGGTGAACTGAAAAGCTGCTACTGGTACAGGCCAGAGTCTCCATCTCCCAGGACAACTGAAAAAGGTGCTTCAGGCCCTCCATTTCCATGGAGATGCCTCAAAGGCCATGAGGAAGAGGAGAACCCACTGTTTGAACCTGTAACTGCCAGACACCTAAGCAAGCTCTGGTTCTGTTCAAGCCATGCTACCATTAACCTGCCATTGGGAAAAGAGAGGGATGTGAACCAATAGAGTAGATATCCCCTCCTTAGCTCTCCTGAACTGGCTGGGGTAGAAAATCAGATACAGAATCAGGCTGAAGTAGTAGAAGACAAGGGGAAAACACATCTTTCACCACTAAGTCAATTTTGACTTTGGGAAAGATACAAGTTGGAGACATCGGCTGGAGGGCAGTGACTCATGCCTGTAATCCCAGCACTTTGGGAGGCCAAGGTGGGCGGATCCCTTGAGGTCAGGAGTTTGAGACCAGCCTGGCCAATATGGTGAAACCTCGTCTCTACTAAAAATACAACAATTAGGTGGGCATTGTGGCAGGCGCCTGTAATCCCATGAACCTGAGAGGCAGAGATTGCAGTGAGATGAGATTGCACCACTGCACTCCAGCCTGGGCAAAAGAGCAAGACTCCGTCTCAAAAAACAACAACAAAAAGTTAGAGACCTCAAGGGGCTGCCCAAGTTTTATGCTCATCTCCTTTAGATGAAATAATTTATTTTAGATTTTAGAGATATCAATGTTTGACCAAAAAATATATCACTATTAGCCCCCTTTTCTTTTTTCTTTCTTTTTTTTTTATTTTGAGAGAGGCTTGCTCTTGTTACGCAAGCTGGAGTGCAATGGTGCCATCTCAGTTCACTGCAACCTCTGCCTCTAGGGTTCAAATGATTCTCCTGCCTCAGCCTCCTGAGTAGCTGGGATTACAGGCATGCACCATCATGCCCAGTTAATTTTTGTATCTTAGTAGAGAGAAGGTTTTGCCATGTTGGCCAGGCTGGTCTCGAACTCCTGACCTCAGGTCATCCACCCACCTCGGCCTCCCAAAGTGCTGGGATTATAGGCGTGAGCCACTGAGATTTGCCTCATATTAGCACTTAAATGGAGCAAAGCCTCACCAATTCACTGCAACTACTGAAAGATGATGAGAAATTAGTGAAGAGGCTGACTTATTCAAAATCCTTTAAGAAAAGAGTCTTTATTATTTGCAAGTACATAGAGCAACACAAATAAGACTCAAAACTCCTCCTAATTTTTCCAAGTATATGCTTCATGAATAGATAGAAATAATCTGACATTTTCTTGGATAGAGTGTTTATATTCAGACATATAATTCTAGATGCTTGTAAAAAGTGCACTAATGCTTTAAACATAATTTATTTTTATCTTTCTTTAAAAAACAAATCATACTAAGCTGATGTTTACATGATTTTGAGAAAGCAATCATCCACGCGTTCATTTACTTGCCTTTATTCTCATAGCAAGTGAAATGTCTTCTGCCTCACTTTCCCTTCAGTTTTCCCAAATTAACAGTAAATATGGGGTTAAACTGAAGTTTTAATGTATTTATAAGCAATTATTTCTAATCATTTCCCCTTGCTTATTATTATATCCTTTCAAAAATTTCCACATCATATGTCAAATCAAAGTACTAATAAGTATATACTTACAAGGTATATATGAGGCCATGGTTATAAGAAGAAAATAATAGTAGTCAAAAGAGACATTGTATTTGTTAGGAAGTCTTATCGAAAACATTCCTGTTTTCTTCACGTATGGCAAGGCAGCATATATTGTAAGAAGTTCACCAGCAACTCCGACAGGATATAAGATGATAAAAAAATTATATCTGGAGAAAGAAAAACCTCAGGGAATTATTTTTCTAGAATAGTTATTTGACTTTATAAGTCTATTGCTGCTACTAAATTTAAACTTCAAAGTTCTCTTTTCTTTACATAATTATGATAATCTTACATAGGTTAATAGTTCTACTTTAATCATTTGCTTATTAATTATCATCCTTTTTTTCCTAGTATCAGTTTCCACAATAGGCAATGTCTTTTTAATAAAATAGTATCAACTTATTTTTGAGTACTGAAATACTTTTGTATATTAAAAAATGTATATGTAGTTTTTCTTGGTTTTGTCTTGAGATGGAGTAGGCTCTTGACACCAGGATGGAGTGCAGTAGCACAATCTTGGCTCACTGCAACCTCCACATCCTGGGTTCAAGTAGTTCTCCTGCCTCAGCCTCCCAAGTAGCTGGGATTACAGGTGCGTGCCACCATGCCCACCTAATTTTTGGGTTTCTTTTCTTTTTTTCTTTTTTTCTTTTTTTTGAGATAGAGTCTCACTCTGTTGCCTAGGCTGGAGTGCGGTGGTGCAATCTTGGCTCACTGCAACCTCCACCTCCCGGGTTAAACAGGTTCTCCTGCCTCAGCCTCCTGAGTAGCTGGGATTACAGGTGTACACCACCACGCCCGGTTAATTTTTGTATTTTCAGTAGAGACAGGGTTTCACCATGTTGGTCAGGCTGGTCTCGAACTCCTGCCTTCAGGTGATCCACCTGCCTCAGCCTCCCAAAGTGCTGGGATTACAGACATGAGCCACCATGCTCGACCTATGTAACTTTTAAAAAAAAGGAATTGTAATGACAACTTCTTTAGTGCATAAAATCACAAATGACTGCTTTTGTCCACGGCAGCTAGTAATTTATTGATCAAATGCATTTAAAAAGACCAGTGATTATCCTAAATTTTATATCTAAACCTTGAAATTACCAAGGTAGTTATTTTTAAGAGGTATTTGGAAAAGTCTTTGTGGTTACTAATGAAAAGCAATTATTGCAGAAAACGGACAATACCACCTGAAGCATGAATAGCTACTAATGAGTATATTATATTGTCTAAAACTGCTCCCCTAACAAAACAAGTTGACAAGTTACTTCCTGAATTCCCACATCAAAGGTAGAGTTAACTTGTTTAAAATAGAGCTAAGAAAGTTCTACTCTAAATCCAAAGTTCATTTGGTCTGTGGCAACGTCTGGAACACACAGTAGGCCAGGCATCATGTGTGCCTCCAATTAGAAACACTCTGTGTTCTACTGGCTGGGCTCCAATAGGAGAGGCCCAAAGGATCCAAGATGATCATATTTCTTCATTTAAAAAAAATCATTTTTCTCCGAGTCAGTCACTATATAACAGTTACCACAGAAAACTAAAGTCAAGAGGCCGGAGAGCAAGACCACCCTGGGCAATATAGTGAGACCCTGTCTCTACAAAAAAAAAAAAAAAAATTTAATTAGCCAAGCACAGTGGTGCATGCCTGTAGCCCCAGCAACTTGGGAGGCTAAGGCAGGAGCATTGCTTGAGCCCAGGAGGTCAAGGGGGCAGTGAGCCAAGACCTCACCACTGTACTTCAGCCTGGGTGACACAGCAAGACCCTGTCTCAAAAAAATTTAATTTAATTTAATCTAAAAAAAGAAAAGTGTTTTTAATTTAAAACAAAAGGTCAACATTTTGATGGAAAAAAAGAAATCAAACCTGTATTTAATCATTTTGTTGGCATTATGAAATATCTATAAAGAAAAGTCAAAGTTGTCAGTATTGAACAAGCGTGGAGACAAATTAAAAATCACCTTATTCCTATATGTCAGGGATATGCGAAGATAAGAGATGGGGAGGAGGGCAGAATTATTTGCCAAAATAGATGAGTTGTTCAAGAAAGAAGAATGATTCCTTCACTGTACCTGTTAATCCCTTCCTGGTCTTGGAGAAACTCCCTGCTTTCTCACCAGTCTTGGGCAGTTATTTGCATATCATTTAACTCAGTCTTTCCCTGTACCTCAATTTTTTAAATCCCATAACTGGACATTTTATATACCTATCTCAATAAAATACCCAAACTGATTAAGCTGCAATTTTTATTTTATGTGGTTCTCAAAAGATTTTTTTTTTTTTTGGCAGGATTGTTCCTTAATAGAAGAAAAAATTAACACACCTACAATAAGCTAGTTGAAAGTCTTAAGGGCAGTGAAAATTTATAATGAAATGGGAACAAATTATATAATTTATTTGACTTTACTTGCACTTCAAAAAGATTGCATGTGGCCGGGCGCAGTGGCTCAAGCCTGTAATCCCAGCACTTTGGGAGGCTGAGACGGGCGGATCACAAGGTCAGGAGATCGAGACCATCCTGGCTAACACGGTGAAACCCCGTCTCTACTAAAAAATACAAAAAACTAGCCAGGCGAGGTGGCGGGCGCCTATAGTCCTAGCTACTCGGGAGGCTGAGGCAGGAGAATGGCATAAACCCGGGAGGCGGAGCTTGCAGTGAGCCGAGATCCGGCCACTGCACTCCAGCCTGGGTGACAGAGCGAGACTCCGTCTCAAAAAAAAAAAAAAAAAAAAAAAAAAAAAAAGATTGCATGTTACTACCTCTCTAAGTTCTAAGGGCAGTATGGGAGATTTAACTATGGATAGACCACATTCAGAAAAATGATACAGTGCTTCTTTGAAGGTTCTCAATTACTGTCTAAAAGTTTTTTGGAGTGAATTTTCTAAATTAAAATGGAAATCAATATGAAAAACATAATATATACAATTACTTATTCTGAGGACTTTTCCAAGAACACTTATAACACATAAGTAGAATCAAAGTATATTCAAACTATAACAATAGGCTAAACTGCTTATAAATAAGAAGCCATTTCTAAAGTGTAGTTTTATTTGAGAACAACATCTTCAACATCTGAGCATAAATACAAATATTATTTTACATTACTTCATGGGTTTGGGAAGTATATTTAGATGGCTGGGATTTTTAAGATCTTTTTGACATGAAACATAATTATTTACAATTATGATCAGCTGACAACGTATTATGCAACAAATGATTTCAAAGACTGAAAGATTGTATAACTTGTTTAACATTAAGGCAATGGATAAACAATTTCTTTTTTTGAGACACAGTCTCTCTCTGTTGCCAAGCTGGAGTGCAGTGGCATGATCTCAGTCCACTGCAACCTCCGCCTCCTGGTTCAAGCAATTCTCCTGCCTCAGCCTCCCAAGTAGCTGGGATTACAGGCACATGCGGCTAATTTTATTTTTTAGTAGAGATGGGGTTTCACCAGGTTGGCCAGGCTGATCTCGAACTTCTGACCTCAAGTGACCCACCCACCTTGGCCTCCCAAAGTGTTGGAATTACAGGCATGAGCCACCACGCCCAGTCTGCAATGGATAAACACTTTCTAAACAGCAAATTTAAACATACAATGGCAGTTTCTAACTTTTACAGACACTCAAGACATGCATATGCATTCCAAAAGACAGACACACAAAGCCATCAAGTCTAATGTGCCTGACCTCAGGAAAATGTGCAACGTACATTCTGTTATCTTGTTCAGACAAATTTTATAAATCCAGCACATGAAAAGCGATAAATGATGAGTTAGTATTTTTAAAGATGCCAGAGATCCAGAACACTGTCATGCGAAATGATATTAATGTATTCTAGGATTAGAGTCCCGCTACATTCAAAATTGCCAACCTTTAAAAAGCCCAGTCATTAAAGGTAAATACATTTTCATGTACAGTAAGATTAAGACCACCCAAATCCATGTAAATCATAGTGCAACCTTCTTATGACAGACAAGACACTTAAGCTCAAATTATAATTTCAAAGTATTTCATCATATGCAAAGTGGTAAGCCACAAGTGTCTAAAAAAGAGCTAGAGAATATTAAAACGTCTAAAAGAATGTATAACATGGTTGGGCGCAGTGGCTCACACCTGTAATCCTAGCACTTAGGGAGGCCGAGGTGGGTGGATCAGTTGAGCTCAGGAGTTCAAGACCAGCCTGGGCAACATGGTGAAACCCCTTCTCTACAAAAAATACAAAAATTAGCCAGGTGTGGTGGCCTGCACCTGTACTCCCAGCTACTTGGGAGGCTGAGGCAGGAGAATCGCTTGAGCCCAGGTGGTGGATATTGAAGTGAGCCGATCGTGCCACTGCACTCCAGCCTGGGTGACAGAATGAGACCCTGTCTCAAAAAAAAAAAAAAAAAAAAAAAAAAAAAAAACCATAAAACACAATTAACAGTGATTATCCTTGGGTAGACAGATTATAAGTAAAGTAATTTAAAAGTAGTTTTCCTTCTTTTTGGTTTATATATTCTCATTTATTATATTTGAACATGTATAATACATGAGATTAAAAAAGAGTAATTGACTAGGCATGGTGGCTCACACCTATAATCCCAGCAGCATTTATCACCACCTGATATATCACATATCTATTAGTTTCTATATTGTCTTCGTCATAAGGCAGAGAATTTGTTTTGTTCATACCTGCATTTCAGGCATGCAGCAGGCACACACCATTTGTCATTGTTACTGCTACTATAAATATAATACAAAGAATAAAGTGAACAAATCTATACTGATTTGTGACTTGTTCTCCAAAGAGCAGTTTTGCTTTTATAACAACTTTCTAAAATGTCAGTTGCTCAAAGAATTCAAACTTCAAAAAGAACAGATATCTTTTGCTTTAAAAACTGTTGCTTTAGGATCTGTTTGGAGCCCTTCAAATATAAATTTTATCCACATTCCAAATAATACAATTTTAAGTAAGTATGACTATTAAAAATATCTCTGCAACTTAAAGCAAAGAAAAAAACCAATCGCATTGTATAAATGACATAAATTGTGGCTGCTAGATTGACTCTTAAAATAATTTACGTCACAGACCAAAAAACACCATATTTTTGGCACTGCTTATTTAAGCTAATTGCAAAAATTTTTATTGTGTTTACCAAAAAAAAAAAAAAAAAAAAAATGAATGACCAATTCTGAGGTTAAGGATACTACAATAATTTGTCTTACATTGATTTCACTCAAAATATTTTTTAATACAATTCCTCTCTGATCATTAAACTTTTAGAATACAAAGTATAATTCGTATACTTATTATTTAATATTATTAAATAAATAATACAGTTAATATTATTATTAGTTGTATCAGCTAATATCTAAAGCAACAGCACTCTGGCATCATGGGACTGAAACACAAATTTTAGTTCTCTGGCGTTAGCACACAAAATAAGCACGCACAGGACAATGAGAAACTAAACGGCAAGACATCGCCACCTGGCCCATTTAATGAAGTATGGCAAGTGGTCAAGAAGGCTGAATGTGTAGAAGGAATAACGAGTGATCTCTGTCACAGTCCACGCGACCAGAAAAAGCACCACACTCTCCTCATTCTGGATCTGCAGAATTACAGAGAAATCCAGTGTCATTCAACCTGGAACTTACTTTTCAATGAAGGTACTTACTTTACTTATTTATTGCCTTTTATTTATAATGGAATGTTAGGGTTACGCAAATGCAATACAGAAAACTTAATGCAGTCACCATTAACATAATTAATTATAAACCTGGAACTTAAATATATCCTATGCACAGGAATAGTCGACCATAGACTGGTTTTTCTTCCCTCGTCCTTCACTTCAGGCAACAACGCTATCGTTGGAGGACAATGTTACCTTGTTGAAACCAAAATCTGACCTTCCTACTTCTCGTAATCATTATATCACACCTGTTCTACTGTAAGACCAACGCTTGAATTACTCACTCATCTTTGGCCCTTTTATCACTATTTTAATTCAGGGTTTTTTTTTTAGATGGAGTCTCGCTCTGTCGCCCAGGCTGGAGTGCAGTGGCCGGATCTCAGCTCACTGCAAGCTCCGCCTCCCGGGTTCACGCCATTCTCCCGCCTCAGCCTCCCGAGTAGCTGGGACTACAGGCGCCCGCCAAATCGCCCGGCTAGTTTTTTGTATTTTTTAGTAGAGACGGGGTTTCACTGTGTTAGCCAGGATGGTCTTGATCTTGTGACCTCGTGATCCACCCAACTCGGCCTCCCAAAGTGCTGGGATTACAGGCTTGAGCCACCGCGCCCGGCCCTAATTCAGGGTTTTATCATCTCTCATCTGGACTAGTGTAACTGTTTCCTAAATAGTCTTTCCTGTCTTTATTCTCCTCATGAATGCAGGTTTTCTTTTAAAAAGAAGTCAAGGAAGCAAGTAAATAAAAAACAAATTAAGCTAAGTCCTGTGATTTAAAAGTTTCACTTGTCCCATACTGCTTTACAGAATAGAAGGATGAGCCCTAATACTGCCTAACAGAATAGAAGGATGAGCCTTAATACCTGCACACCATATTCAGGGTTCTTTACAATCCTTGCTAGGAAATCTCTCCAACTTCATCTACAATTACTCAACCCTCCTACCTACTTCTCTCTCTGGTGACACTAGATTTCGTAATTTCCAGAATATGCTCTGAACCTGTGCAATTTAACACGTTATTCCCTCTCACTGGAATGTTACTCTCTTATTCCATGACAAATCTTTTCCCATCTTTCAAGATTCAGCTAAAACATCTCGCCCTCTAGAAAACTGTCTCCAACCCTCTCCTCTCACCCTGAGCAGTTATTTGCTCACCACCCTTCTTTTTTTTTTTTTTTTTGAGACAGAGTCTTGCTCTGTCACCCAGGCTGGAGTGCAGTGGTGCAATCTCAGTTCACTACAACCTCCGCCTCCCAGGTCCAAATGATTATTGTGCCTCAGCCTCCAGAGTAGCTGGGATTACATGCCTTGCTAATTTTTGTATTTTTAGTAGAGATGGGGTCTCACTGTGTTGGCCAGGGTGGTCTCAAACTCCTAATCTCAAGTAATCTGCGTGCCTCAGCCTCCCAAAGTGCTGGGATTATAGGTATGAGCCACCATGCCCAGCCCAACATCCTTCTTCTACTGTACTTTGTTCATATCTGTATTGTGGCATTTGCCAATCTATATTAAGAGTTGTCTGGTTAACTCTTGTACATGTCAGCACTCAACATCTGTATCCCTCCTTAAGGGAAGCCTTCTTTTTTTTTTTTTTTTTTTTGAGACGGAGTCTCGCTCTGTCACCCAGGCTGGAGTGCTGTGGCCGGATCTCAGCTCACTGCAAGCTCCGCCTCCCAGGTTCACGCCATTCTCCTGCCTCAGCCTCCCGGGTAGCTGGGACTACAGGAGCCGCCACGTCGCCCGGCTAGTTTTTTGTAGTTTTTAGTAGAGACGGGGTTTCACCGTGTTAGCCAGGATGGTCTCAATCTTCTGACCTCGTGATCCGCCCATCTTGGCCTCTCAAAGTGCTGGGATTACAGGCTTGAGCCACCGCGCCCGGCCGGGAAGCCTTCTTTCACTGCCTACGTCAGTCGAAGTCCCTAGGTATACTGCAATGCATACCGAGCTCTTGCTTCAAAGCACTGAACACTTACATAATTAAATATTTGTTCAGCTTCTCTCCCAAGTTTAGGCTCCACCAGTGAGAACCATGTTTATATTGTCAACAGCCATATCCCAGCACACTGTCAGGCACAGATGACGTGCACTATTAGCATCTGTGCATGATTCCAAGTTAAGTGTCCCCCACTTCCCAACAGCCAGTACACTTGACAGCTGGGATTGCCTTGTTCTTTTTTTTTTTTTTTTTTTTGAGACAGAGTCTTGCTCTGTCACCCAGGTTGGAGTGCAGTGACACGATCTCAGCTCACTACAACCTCTGTCTCTTGAGTTCAAGAGATTCTCCTGCCTCAGCCTCCCAAGTAAGTGGGACTACAGGTGTGCACCACCACACCTGGCTAACTTTTGAATTTTTAGTAGAGACAGGGTTTCACCATGTTGACCAGGCTGGTCTTGAACTCCTGACCTCAAGTGATCCACCCGCCTCAGCCTCCCGAAGTGCTGGGATTACAGGCATGAGCCACCACGCCCGGCCCACCTTATTCATTTCTGTAAATCCAGAAATTTGAACAGCACTAGGTGTACAGAATGCATTCAATAATATTGGTTGAATTAATTAAGGAGTGCTGAATAGGTACCAGTGGGAAACTATCATCAGCAAAAAATAAATAGGAACATTAAGGCAGAGATCCTCTGGAGGATAAACGGGGCAGATGGGTCCTGTTTTCTTTTTGGAACTTGCGACTCTCAAACTTCCCTTTACCTCCATCTCTCTAGTTAATGTCTAGTTAATGTTGTCTTTCTTCTCCTTCATTCTTCAGACTCATGGTGGTCCTAACTCAGCTATCATATTCCCTCACTGCCTGGAAGAGTCTCTCTTCTCGTCTGTTAATGCTGTAGTCCTGCTTTTAAACGAGTAGGCAAAGTTAATTAATAGTCTGCCTCTCCCATGCCATGGGCTCGCTGCTGTCTGCACTATCTGTCTGGCAGTCGCTGGTTAGGGAACAGGTAAACCACGCAAGTTGAGTGAAAGATACTAGTCACGAGAGATAAAGTATATAAAGGGCAGGAGGTCAATGAGCTGTCCCCACACACACAGGAGGCCAGTGAAGCTAAGAGGAACAGAGAAGAGGTCAGGTGTGAGTCCCCAATCTGAGATAAGAAAGGCACCTGAGAAATGGAAAGGAGGCCAGAGATCTGTCCTCGGGGAGACAGGAGGTTCTGAAGGCTGTCAGGAGGTCAGAAGGGTTCACACGGGAAATGTTCCTGTCATGGGGTTTTTTTTTTTTTTTTTTGAGATGGAGTCTCACTCTGTCGCCCAAACTGGAATGCAGCGGTACGATCTCAGCTCACTGCACCCTCCACCTCCCGGGTTCAAGCAATTCTCCTGCCTCAGCCTCCCGAGTAGCTGGAATGACAGGTGCCCGCCACCATGTCTGGCTAATTTTTGTATTTTCAATAGAGACGAGGTTTCACCATATTGGCCAGGCTGGTCTCGAACTCCTGACCCTCAGGTGATTCATCCACCTCGGCCTCCCAAAGTGCTGGGATTACAGGCATGAGCCACCTCGCCCGGCCCTAACATGGGTTTAAAAATGCCCAGTATCTTGACATAGCAGCATGGTGTCTATCTCGCCTAAAAGGTTTGAATATTAATTATATTCAGTAATTAGGTCTGTCTCCTGTCATGCCTCAATAAAAATTGTTTATTTTTCCTTATGCTCCTTAGCATTTTTTTGAAAATTATTTTTAATTGGAAATTAAAATTGCATATATTTATGGTGTACAACATGATGTTCCAAAATATGTACACATTGTGAAATGGCTAAATCAAGCTGATTAACCTATGTATTACCACATATACTTATTTATTTGTGGTGAGACCCTATTCTCTTAGCAATTTTCAAATATACAATACATTGCTATTAAGTACAGTCACTACGTTGCATAATACATTTCTTGAACTTAATTCCTCCTAATTAAAATTTTTATCCTTTGACCCCTTCTAACTTTTAGTCTTTTCCATTTGTTCAGATCTATAGAACTGCATTTACTTTTTATGTCTGTTGCTATAATACTCAATGCTAAATGAGATATAATTTTTTTTTTTTTTGAGATGGAGTCTCGCTCTGTCGCCCAGGCTGGAGTGTAGTGGCACAATCTCAGCTCACTGCAAACTCTGCCTCTCGGGTTCAAGCAATTCTTCTGCCTCAGCCTCCTGAGTAGCTGGGATTACAGGTGCTCGCCACTATACCTGGCTAATTTTTGTATTTTTAATAGGGACAGGGTTTCATCATGTTGGCCAGGCTGATCTCAAACTCCTGACCTCAGGTGATCCACCTGCCTTGGCCTCCCAAAATGCTGGGATTACAGGCGTGAGCCATTGCCCCGGCCAGAAATAATAAATTTTATAATGACAACTTTGATTACATAATCAAAGAGGACAACTTGGATTGAAAAGAAACTTCTACAAAAAAGAACATTTTCTGCCGCTTATTTGACAGAGTCTGAATACTAATTTCAAAAACTGGAAAATATCAAAGGAGAATATATTATGGATATAAGATGCCAATATTTGGCTTTGTTTGTGTTTCAAAGCCAATCTGCTAAGGCACTAAGTCAAGGCACAATACCTGAAACTCAAACCCAACTCCTTGTTGTCCAATGCTTCCACTTCCCGAAATATACAAATGTTAATATTTTAGATTCCTATGAATGGAAAGATTTCCTGCAGGCTCAAGCAGACAACACGTTTGCGTCACTTACTGGTTTTATACTGTGAGTAATGAGCCACACCATAAAGATTCTTGAACTCACTTGGACCCCAGTCACAAGCACAGAAGTAGGTACAATTCCTTAAAAAGAAAAACAAGTCAACTATTGCCCTAAAGGCAATTTATAATAAAAGTATAAAATTAAAGCAAAAACTCACCAATTAAACAGTGAACTATCTGTAAGCAAATACAAAAAAATCATTACGTCAATAATAGAAAACATTAAATAAACCACTGTCAACATTGGTATTAAGCAAATCCATAGGTGGTATGTAATCAGCAAAATCATATTGATTTTGCACAACAAAAAAATTCACATAAATATTATAGCAATAGAAAAACAGCATGATGGAAAACTTACCTCAAGCAAAGCAAATGTCTGGAAAAATTTAAGTGTCTTCTGAACACTTTTATATAAACCTCTGTGTGTTCCTTTTTCCATATAAAAACGTACCATGGCAATAGCTAGAACCAACCACCTAAAAAAAAAAAGTATTTTATAAAGTTCTTTCGAACTTAATACCACTGATTTATACATTTGTGTTTACAGCAGCATTATGCAAAATAGTGAAAAGGTGAAAGCAACCGAAGTGTCCATAAGTGAGTCAATGGATACTTGAAATGTGATCTTTACAGATGGGGTGCGGTAGCTCACGTCTGTAATCCCAGCACTTTGGGAGGCCGAGGCAGGTGGATCACTAGGTCAGGAGATCGAGACCATCCTGGCTAACAGGGGTGAAACCCCGTCTCTACTAAAAATACAAAAAATTAGCCAGGTGTGGTGGCGGACTCTTGAGTCCCAGCTACTCAGCAGTCTGAGGCAGGAGAATGGTGTGAACCCGGGAGGCGGAGCTTGCAGTGAGCCGAGATCGTGCCACTGCACTCCAGCCTGGGCGACAGAGTGAGACTCTGTCTCAAAAAAAAAAAAAAAAAAAAAAAAAAAAAAAAAAAAAAAGATAATGTGGTCTATATAGTAGACAATAGAATATTAGCCTTAAAAAGGAAAAGAAATTCTGACATAATCATGCAACATGGATAAACCTTGAAGACCTTATGCTATGTGAACTAAGCTAGGCACAAAAGGACTACTACTGTATGATCTTTTTTTCTTTAAAAAATTTCTTTGTTTGCATTATGTGTTGCTGTCATCTTTAACAAATTACTGATTGATTGAGACAAGATCTCACTCTGTCACCCTGGCTGAAGTGCAGTGGCGCAATCGTGGCTGACTGCTGCCTTGACGTCCAGGGCTCAAGCGATCCTCCCATCTCAGCCTTTCCCATAGCCGGTACTACAGGTGTGCGCCATCATATCCAACTAATTTTTGTATTTTTTGTAGATATGAGTTTTCGCCATGTTGCCCAGGCTGATCTCAAACTCCTGAACTCAAGTGATCCATCCACCTCAGCCTCCCCAAGTGCTGGGATTACATGATGTGAGCCACCATGCCTGGTGTGTATGATTTAATTTCTATGAGGTATGCCTAGGGTGGTCAAATTCATAGAGACAGAAAGTAGGATAGTAGTGGCTAGGGACTGGGGACAGATGGGGCAATGAGGAGTTAGCGTTCACTGGGTGCAGAGTTTCAGTTTTGCAAGATGAAAAGTTATGGAGACAGAAGGAAGTAATGGTTACACGAAAATGTGAACATACTTAATGCCACTGAACTTATACTTTAAAAAGGTTAAGTGGCCCGGGTGCGGCAGCTCACGCCTGGAATCCCAGCACTTTGGAAGGCAGAGGCAGGCGGATCACCTGAGGCCAGAAGTTCAAGACCAGTCTGGCCAACATGGTGAAACCCCGTCTCTATTAAAAATACAAAAATTAGCCAGACGTGGTGTCACACGCCTGTAGTCCCAGCTACTCAGGAGGCTGAGGCAGGAGAATCGCTCCAACCCGGGAGGCGGAGGTTGCAGTGAGCAGAGATCACACCACTGCACTCCAGCCTGGGTGACAGAGCAAGACTCCATCTCGGGACAAAAAACAGTCATCAATTAATATTTACTTAATTTTCACTAAAACAACAACAACAATGACAACAATTGCCAAGCCACAGGTAGGAGATCAGCCATGGGCCTGCTTTCAAAAAGGTTGTTTAAAAACAAAAACACAGAGGCCAGGCACAGTGACTCACCCCTGTAATCCCAACACCTTGGAAGGTTGAGGTGGGTGGATCACCTGAGGTCAGGAGTTCGAGACCAGCCTGGCCAACACAGCAAAACCCCGTCTCTATTAAAAATACAAAAATTAGCCAGGTGTGGTGGTGGGCACCTATAGTCCCAGCTACTCGGGAGGCTGAGACAGGAGAATTGCTTGAACCCGTGAGGCGGAGGTTGCAGTGAGCTGAGATGGTGCCACTGCACTCTAGCCTGGGTGACAGAGTGAGACTCTGTCTCAAAAAGAAAAAAAAAAAAGAAAAGAAAAAGAAAAAAAGAAAAGAAAAAACAGCCTGGGCAACATGGCAAGATCCCGTCTCTACAAAAAAATTTTTAGAGGCATGGTGGCACATGCCTGTGGTTCCAGCTACTTGGAAGGCTGAGGTGGGAGGATTACCTGAGCACAGAGGCTCTGGCTGCAGTAAGCCATGTTTGAGCCACTGTAGTCCAGCCTGTGCAACAGAGACCCTGTCTCAAAAAAAAAAAAAAAAAAAAAAAAAAGAGAGAGAGAAAGAAAAAAGAAAAAAAATACTATATGTCCTCGCTATTAAACTTATGTTTGCATATAAATATAGCTTATGTTCTGTGAATTAATGGTACCTTAAATGTAAGCTAGACTTATAGAGACCAGCTTTCTCATACTACTTCTTATTCTTCCTAAAGTCATCAATACAAAGTTATTTTTTTCCAGTTTCCCTTGCAATTACAAAAGCACATTTAAGTTTAAGCAACTTACCTCATCTGTAGCTTTTTAAAAGCTCTAATAACTCGCCCAGGGAAATGACGAGCTACCCTAGTCTTTTTAGATAGTCTCCAAAGAGTCTAGTAAGTGGATTTATGAAATATAAAATTATCGTTTTTACAACAACACTCATACAGTGGACCAATGGCTTGAAAAGATTCCTACAAAGAATCTACTAACTGAATCTGATGAAAATGCATGCTCAAGAGAACAATAAGATGGTAGAATGACACTTCTATTCCTAGAACATAAGGTAAAAGCAGTGACTTGTTTATCAGATTGGCAAGAAGTCAAGTAAATGTCTGAAAGGAACACAAGGACCTTTGAAATGCAGACATATTCATGGTAATAACAATGACAATAATAAGTGTATTGTCAGAGTGCTTTCTATGTCTCAGACACTGTTTTCAATGCATAACATACTAACCGCAAATCCTCACAATAACCCTGGGAGGCTATTTTATTGAATATGAGGGTCTTCTATTATCCTACTGAATATGAGGGTCTTCTATTATCCTATTTCACTACTGAAAAATAGGCAGAGAGGGTCACACAGCCACCACTAAGCTCAGAGTATATGCTCTTAAGCCACTATGCTGTATCAGTTTGGCTCTAAGTATATACTGTGCCCTGAGATACCAGCTAATCATAGCAATTCACATTTACATTATATATTTTTTAAGTTATATGGAGAGTCTATGCTCAAATATTTTAATTGATAGTAGCATTAAAATAGTTTGAAGGCCACTCTTTTAGATGAGAAAATCATCTTCCAGAGACATTGAGTTACTTACCTGAGTCTTAAGAGTAAGTTAATGATTGAGTCTGAAACAGAACCTGTGTAGTTTCTAGACTCCCTCGTCCTGACCCCTTTCCACTCTTCCCTAGCTTCACTGTGGCTATGACTGATGGATTCATCTCATGTGAGTGCCAACACTGAACTCAGTGCTGGACTGATCCTATGGCACTAATTGGAATCATGCTTTAGGTACCTTCCACAACTAAAGTGTTATGATTTTATTATCTTCAATTCCAAGTCCCCATATTTCTTCTAAGAAAACAAAAAGTTTATTAAGGTATTTTCATTCACATTTTCCATACGCTTGTCTTTTTCAGATGAACCCAAATCAGATGTCCACAAAAGATAAGTTTGAGAGGCAATTATTAACCTACCAATCAAAGGAGCCATTTGAATGGCAAGTTTTCTACATTTTTAAACAGCATTGTACAAAAATCCATGCATCGTTAACATTACAACAAGTTCTACTGTTGTTCCATAGGTGGCAGTATTGTACCACCTAGCATAGATAGTATCATGATCATGCCACTCACTAAACTATGGGAAATAAAAGAAATTGACAGGGCCAGGCGCGGTGGCTCAAGCCTGTAATCCCAGCACTTTGGGAGGCTGAGACGGGCGGATCATGAGGTCAGAAGATCGAGACCATCCTGGCTAACCCGGTGAAATCCTGTCTCTACTAAAAAATACAAAAAACTGGCGAGGTGGCGGGCGCCTGTAGTCCCAGCTACTCGGGAGGCTGAGGCAGGAGAATGGCGTAAACCCGGGAGGCGGAGCTTGCAGTGAGCTGAGATCCGGCCACTGCACTCCAGCCCGGGCGACAGAGCAAGACTCCGTCTCAAAAAAAAAAAAAAAAGAAAGAAAGAAATTGACAGGCTCAGGGGTTTGAAAGGACCCACCGAACTATCTATTCTAACCGCTTGTCTGTTTTCCATAAATAAGGCCAGGAGCCAATTGAATCAGGGTTCACTTCCTAAGCCCTCCATCATAAGGGGTGACAGTCAAAGTCTTCTAAGGGTCCTGTATTGAACTAGCTTTGAAATTCCTTCATCTATCTGCTTAGTAACTATAATAAAACAAACAGAAAATACTTCAAAAGCAATTGGAATTTCTGCAATTAGGATTTTTTCCTTTTTTCAGACAGATTCTCGCTGTGGCCCCCAGGCTGGAATGAGTGGTGTGCCCGTGGCTCATGGCAGCCTTGGGTTCCCACAATTCAGCAATCTTCCCACCTCAGCCTCCCGAGTAGCTGGGACCATAGGGGTACACCACCACACCTGGCTCACTATTGTTCTTGCTGTTGTGGGTTTTTTTTTTTTTTTTTTTTGGTTTGTGTTTTTTGATAGAGATGGGGGTCTCCCAACATTGCCCAGGCTAATCTTGAACTCCTGGGCTCAAGCCATCTGCCTGCCTCAGCCTCCCAAAGTAATGGGATTACAGGTGTGAGCCACTGCACCTGGCCAGACTCTCTTTTGTGATACTAGCAGTTACTGATGATCATTGCCTAGATCCATTATTTCAATAATTATTGAAAAACAGTATTCTAGCGTGCTATTTCCTTTGTATACCTCCTTTAGCCATTTGGAGGCTTGTACCGAAGGTAGTCTTCAACTTTCATACACTCCATACTTTCTTTCTTTTTTTTTTTTTTTGAGATGGAGTCTTGCTCTGTCGCCCAGTCTGATGCAATTTCAGCTCACTGCAACCTCAACCTCCCAGGTTCAAGTGATTCTCATGCCTCAGCCTCCAGAGTGGCTGGGATTACAGGCACCTGCCACCACACCCGGATAATTTTTGTATTTTTAATAGAGATGGGGTTTCAACATGTTGGCCAGGCTGGTCTCGAACTCCTGACCTCTAGTGATCTGCCTGCCTCAGCCTCCCAAAGTTCTGGGATTACAGGCGTGAGCCACCATGTCTGGCCCATACTTTCATATATTGTTCACTGACACATCTAAACTGCCTTTTCTAGATAAAAGTTATACTTTCCTTTAGCAGCCAATATGTGAGTGCTTCCACTGATTGTACACCGGCACTCATGCCAATAATGAGTCAAGCTGAGAGATTCATAAAAGAAAAAATGCCCGAGAAACTGAATTTCACTAAGATTAAGACACCTGCTCTTTGAAAGGCACTGTTAAAAGAATAAAAAGTCAAGCCCAACTGCAAGAAAATATTTGCAAATCACGTATCTGGTAAAGCACTTGTATCCAGATTGTATAAATAACTTTCAAAACTCAGTAATAGGAAATCAAACAGCCTATTAAAGAAAAAAAAATGGGCAAAAGGTTTTCTTTTTTTTTTTTTTTAAGACGGAGTCTCAGTCTGTTGCCCAGGCTGGAGTGCAGTGGCACGATCTCCGCTCACTGCAAGCTCCACCTCCGGGTTCACACTATTCTCCTGCCTCAGCCTCCCGAGTAGCTGAGACTATAGGCGCCTGCCACCACGCCCAGCTAATTTGTCGTACTTTTAATAGAAACAGGGTTTCACGGTGTTAGCCAGGATGGTCTCGATCTCCTGACCTCATGATCCACTCACCTCGGCTTCCTAAAGTGCTGGGATTACAGGCGTGAGCCACCATGCCCAGCTAAAAATGGGCAAAAGATTTGAACCGACCCTATACACAAGAAGATATATGATTGGCAAGTGAAGCACATGAAAAGATACTCAGTATCATTAGTTACTAGGGAAAACAAAATCAAAATCCCAAAGAGATAACACAATATACTTCTCAGAATGTCTAAAATTACAATGACTGACCACAGCAAAGGTTGGGAAGGATGTGCACCAATGTGAAGTCCTATTCATTGCCAGAGGGAAGATAAAAGGGTATAACCACTTTGGAAACCAGTTTGGCAGTTTCATAAGAAATTACACTTTGGGAGGCCAAGGCGGGTGGATCACTTGAGGTCAGGAGTTTGAGACCAGCCTGGCCAACCTGGTGAAACCCCGTCTCTACTAAAAATACAAGAAAATTAGCCGGGCGTGGTGGCGCAACGCCTGTAGTCCCAGCCACACAAGAAGCTGATGGGTGGATTGCTTGGGCCCAGGAGTTCAAGACCAGCCTGGGCAACATAGCAAGACCTTGTCTCTACAAAAAATTTAAAAATTAGCCATGTGGTGGCACGTGCCTGTAGTCCCAGCTGGTCAGGAGGCTGAGGTGGGAGGATCACTTGAGCCTGGGAGGCTGAGCAGTGAGCTGAGCTGGTGCTACTGCACTCCAGAGCCAGACTCTGTCTTAAAAAAAAAAAAAAAAAAAAAAGACTATTTTAAATAAACCACTAGGAATAAAAATGAACATTTTAAACATTCACTGTGCAGCAGGCATCCTGCTAAGAACTTCATATCCATTATCTCTTTATTCCTTTATAATCTAGCTAAGTAGTTGTGCTGTTCCAACTTTACAGATGAGAAAACTAAGAGAGAGGTTAAGTAGCTTATCTGAGGTTACCCATCTAAAAAGGAATGAGACACAACCTTTAAACAACACCTTTCTGTATTGTGTACAGACTAAAATCCAAACACATTAGCAAAGCATCTAAGGCCCAGTGCAATGACCCAAGCTACCTGTCCGTCTTCACTTCCCACTCTACACTTCAGGCCCTCTTCTTTTTTTATTTTGGAGACAGAGTCTTGCTCTGTCGCCCAGGCTGGGGTGCAGTGGCGTGGTCTCGGCTCACTGCAACCTCTGCCTCCCGGGTTCAAGCGATTCTCCTGCCTCAGCCTCCTGAGTAGCTGGGACTATGGGTGCATGCCACCATACCCAGCTACTTTTTTGTATTTTTAGTTGAGATGGGATTTCACTGTGTTAGCCAGGATGGTCTCGATCTCCTGACCTCGTGATCCACTCGCCTTGGCCTCAAGTGCTGGGATTACAGGCGTGAGCCACCGCACCCGGCCCAGGCCCTCTTCTTGATGCCACAACAGATGTCTTACAATTTCAGATCTCTGTCCTCTAACTCATGCTGTTTCCCCACTTATGCCTACTAAGTCCTTCACCGCTCAGTTTAAATGCTATGATCTCTCACAGAAAACTTTCTCTAATTCTCCCTACCTGTCTGTCCTCCGACACATCTGCTTAGCACTTATCTCATTATTTTACTGCAATTGTTGTTTATATATTAATGCCTCAGGTTACCCTGCTTTAAGGACAAGGCCTAAAGTATTTGAAGGACAATGCGTTTATATATACGGGCTCAAAAGTATTTGTCGGAAAGAACGAGAGAGAGAGAGGGAGGGAGAGAAATGCCCACTTCCCTATTATGAGCAAGTGCCATAAAAATCCTTGCATCTGGCCGGGCGCGGTAGCTCACGCCTGTAATCCCAGCACTTTGGGAGGCTGAGGTGGGCGGATCACGAGGTCAGGAAATTGAGACCATCCTGGCTAACACAGTGAAACCCCATCTCTACTAAAAAATACAAAAAAAAAAAAAAAAAAAATTAGCTGAGTGTGGTGGCGGGCGCCTATAGTCCCAGCTACTCAGGAGGCTGAGGCAGGAGAATGGCGTGAACCCGGGAGGCGGAGCTTGCAGTGAGCTGAGATTGCACCACTGCCCTCCAGCCTGGGTGACAGAGTGAGACTCCGTCTCAAAAAGAAAAAAAAAAAATCCTTACATCTGCCAGGCATGGTAGTAGCACTCACCTGTAATCCCAGCTACTCAGGAGGCAAATGCAGGAAGATCGCTTGAGCCCAGGAGTTTGAGGCCAGCCTAGGCAACAAAGCTAGACCCCATCCCCCCCACAAAAAACCCAAAAAAATCCCTACATCCTTTAAAGGTATAATTCTACTTCTGGGAATTTATTACACTAAGCCACTCATTGAACAGAAACAAATAAAAGTAAAATGTCATTAGGGGCATGATTTAATCCATTATTGTATTTTAATTCTATACATTCATATGTAACTATCAAAAAGTGTAATTATGAAAACCATATGGCCAAGCACGGTGGCTCATGCTTGTGATCCCAGCACTTTGGGAGGCTGAGGTGGGCAGATCATGAGGTCAGGAGATCGAGACCATCCTGGCTAACATGGTGAAACCCCATCTCTACTAAAAATACAAAAAAAAAAAAAGCCGGGCGTGGTGGCAGGCGCCTGTAGTCCCAGGTACTCGGGGGGCTGAGGCAGGAGAATGGCATGAACCCCGGAGGTGGAGTTTGCAGTGAGCCCAGATCGTGCCATTGCACCCCAACCTGGGCAACAGTGCAAAACTCCATCTCAAAAAAAAAAGAAAGAAAAAGAAAGAAAACCATATGAAAACCTGACAGACTATTAAGTGAAAATGGAAAAATATACAATAAAGCAGATATTATAACAACAGCACTGTAATACATTCACTCATTCATTAATTCAAATATGTATTGAGTACTTCATGGAGTTTACACTCTAATGGAGATGACAGACAATAAGCCCTGCAAATAAGTAAAATGTATTGTACAGTCATATGAAAGAAAGTGGGATGGAGAAAAATAAACAGGCAAGGGAGATGAAGAGTATGTGTTTCACTATTCAACTTAAGATGGCCAGGTAAGGCCTCCTTGAGAATGTAGTTTTGAGTAAAAACTTGGAAGAGGTCAGATATTCATATGAATGATAAAAAGAAAATGAAAGTATGTGATAGGCTTATAAAATGACAAGTTGTTTTTTACATTTATGTACAATTTTATAAGATTTCTTAAATACTGTTCCCTTTGCAATTTGGGATGTCTGTGTGTATATATATGTGTGTGTGTGTGTGTTTTGCTTTTGAGATGGGGTCTTGTTATGCGGCCCAGGCTGGTCTTAAACTACTGGGCTCAAGCAATCCTCCTACTTCAGTCTCTTGAGTAGCTGGGATTACAGGCGCATACCACTGTTCCCAGCTTGTTTTGAAAATTATTACAAAAAAGTTAATAAACATGCCAAAGTTCTGCTAAGAGAAATAAAATAAGTTAAAGGAACAAAAAGAACCTCAACTAGTCCTCTGCTGTCCACCCCATGAAACATGTAAGTTCTTGTCCCAATTTCAACACTATAACTTCTTCAACCTTATTTACCACTATTTCCCAACAGCATCCTCCAGTTCAATCAAGAGAATACATCAGGCTCCCATATCATGCCTATTTCCAGAATTTACATCACCTGAAATGTCTACTCTCTATGTATGC
Organism: Piliocolobus tephrosceles; assembly: GCF_002776525.5. Taxonomy (NCBI): domain Eukaryota; kingdom Metazoa; phylum Chordata; class Mammalia; order Primates; family Cercopithecidae; genus Piliocolobus; species Piliocolobus tephrosceles. Next base: position 113,722,030 of record NC_045442.1, on the reverse strand, counting down.
AAATCTTATTCCTTCTTCAAATCTCAATGCTTCTAGAAAGCTTCCGAAGAGTCAGTTACGGAGATTATTCCATTTCAGTATGCCTTATTTTGTAAATATGACAAGGAAACTTCTCAATAGAGGCAGAGGGAGACAAGTTTAGAATAAGCCCTCATTTGCCGGGGAAGGGTCAGAGGGACAGAATGGAGAAAGCATTTAATTCTGCGCCAGGTAAGGCAGGAGACCCGGAAAACTTCAAAGAGGTCTATCTGATTAGAAGTCATGGGAATAATAGGAGAACATTATACAAAAGTGAAAAACCTGAGCAGAGAAGCAGAGTGCTGTGAAAATACATGGTGCTTTGAGGGAAGAGTGAGTCAGAGATACCAAATGCAAGTTGACTGAAAGGGGACTCCGGAGCAGATTACAAAAAGCCTTGAATGGCAGACAGCCTGAATCCCTCATATCAGGGTGGAGGTGGCAGGGAGTCACTGAAGTCTTTAAACTAGAGCTATGCATTGATGTTCATTTTTGAAATATAAGTTGGCTTTCAAGACAGAGAGTCAATTGAAAAGAGTAGGGACAGACAGCCAGTTAACACAAGGCAGATATTTCAAAATGTTTACTGGCTGGGTGTGGTGGCTCACACCTGTAATCCCAGCACTTTGGGAAGCCAACGTGGGAGGATCACTTGAGAACATCCTGGGCAATATAGTGAAAACCTGTCTTTACAGAAATTAATATTATTTTATTTTTTTGTGTGAGACAGAGTCTCGCTCTGTCATCCTGACTGGAGTGCAGTAGCATTATCTCTCAGCCTTCTGGGTTCAAGCGATTCTCGTGCCTCAGCCTTACAAGTAGCTGAGATTACAGTCGTGTGCCACCACGTCTGGCTAATTTTTGTATTTTTAATAGAGACGGGGTTTTGCCATTGGCCAGGCTGGTCTCGAGCTCCGGGCCTCAAGCGATCCACCCAACTCAGTCTCCCAAAGTGCTGGGATTACAGACGTGAGCCACTGTGCCCAGCCGACTCTACAAAAATTTTTTTTAGCTGGGGATGGTAGTGTGCGCCTGTAGTCCCAGCTACTCAGGAGGCTGAGGCAGGAGGATCACCTTGAGCTTGGGGGTTGAGGCTGCAGTAAGCACCACTGCACTACAGCCTTGAAAACAGAGCAAGGCCTTGCCTTAAAAAAGAAAAAAAAGAAAAAAAAAGAAGAAAAGAAAAGGAAACGTTTATTAACCGGACTATCACAGAGGAGAGAGAATTATTTCAGTTCCGAATACATTTAAAGGCGGCAACATTTGGTGACTACTGAATTGTTGTAAATACATTAGTTTTCTCTCTTTCCAAGATTATAATTTAGGAAGAAAGAAAGATGAAGTCGCAGGACGGTGAAGTCAGAGAGTCTGGGTTGAAGCCCATGTCTGACTGACACTTGCTGGTTGTGATCTTGGGCAAGGGTCTGTGCCTCACTTTTCTAATCTATATAATGTAATATAAAGTGCCCCTCACAGGACTTTAAAGGACTAAAAATACACCAAAAATAAGCAACACAGTCCCCTGCATAGTAAATCCTCAGTAAATAAATTTGTGTGAACTGTATTTGGTATTCAGTATCATATCCTAAGCACGTAATAGAAACTCAATCACCATAGGTAAAGATTTATTAAATCTTTGTCGGCCGGGCGCGGTGGCTCAAGCCTGTAATCCCAGCACTTTGGGAGGCCGAGACGGGCGGATCACGAGGTCAGGAGATCGAGACCATCCTGGCTAACACGGTGAAACCCCGTCTCTACTAAAAATACAAAAAACTAGCCGGGCGACGTGGCGGGCGCCTGTAGTCCCAGCTACTCCGGAGGCTGAGGCAGGAGAATGGCGTAAACCCGGGAGGCGGAGCTTGCAGTGAGCTGAGATCCGGCCACAGCACTCCAGCCCCGGCGACAGAGCAAGACTCTGTCTCAAAAAAAAAAAAAAAAAAAAAAACTTTGTCAATCACATTTTTCTATAAACCCTGGAGAAAGTTTAAAATATTAAGCCGGGAGTGGTAATCCCAGCACTTTTGGAGGTCAAGGTGGGAGGATTGCTTAAGGCCAGGAGTTTGAGACCAGCCTAGCAAACACAGTGACA